>NW_008751941.1:386353-391714 GCF_000715545.1 Opisthorchis viverrini
ATATATATATATATAATATTTCCGGACAATTTGAAGCTGCTAGAAATCGTTTTACTGCGCTGTCGAAGTGCGCTCCTTTAATGAGAAATCTTGGTTTTACTTAGAACTCTCTACCCTCGTTGCATAATATTTACTCAGTCGTTGTACGTTTAAAAATTACTGGCCTTCAAGAAAAGGGACTTCTGCAATTGTGTACCCCTTAACGTATAAATGATGTTATTTGAGGCAGAAGTAGTTTGTAAGACGGGATGAAATGCTGGAGGGTGGGAGGGAGGACTTTGTGTGTGAAAGTGGTGTTAATGAAATGATTCGGTGGATGTCAGTGACTACTACATTAAAGCTACATTAAAGTAGCTCTCAGTAGTGTTCGTTCGCAACATTAGTCGCTTGTTGTCGCAAACCATTCCGTAGCTTAAAAGCGCAGCAGAAATAGCGAGACATAGAACGGATAATTTCATCTAACCTGTTGAATGTTCGCAATTTTTCATGATTTATTAGCAGGGAATTGTTCACAAACCTTTTTAGACTAAAGGACATTTTCAGGCCACGTTGTTAGCATATATTTTTAATCGATACAATACCGTCTGAATCGGAAGCAGCGCTATTTTGGAAGCACTTTGTCGTAAGAAAGGGGAGTTCTTTAAATAAACTGAGCGACGACGGAGTAAAGCACTGAGTATGCATATAGACTGTGCGTATTAGGAAAATAATTTAGCCATCGGTTTATGGAAGTAAGCGTTTTTAACGTTCCTTAAGCCTTTCATGGCAGTGTGGTCTTAGTAACGCAGTAAAAAGACGGAGTAGAGGACTGAAGCGAACCATACTGTTTGTTCACTCGCTGTAAGGTAGTCAGAGAGTAACGAAAGAACGCAGCCACTTAAGTTACGTACACGTCAGAGAAAATTTTGAAGGAATTCCACTTATCCGTGCAAACGAGGGTAGCCATTTAGTGATTGCCAGACACTGCTGAGAGAAAGGACGTGCTTTGTAGAAAGTAAACAATAAATCCTCAACCAACTTTAGTAAATGAATGATCACTTCACACTACTGCGAAGCCGGCTTTGACCGCTATTGTTCAGCCGTGTGCGCACGATTCAACTGAATGAACAGTTTCCATAAGGCAGTTGATAAATTATCTTTGTGTTATTCAAGTACATAAGTTCAAGCGGTGTTTGCAGGCTTGTGGACAGTTCTGAGCGGAACAGTGAATAAAGTTTTATGTTTGTTGTGTTTCCACATTCTCTGCAATAAAAAATCCCACAAATGTTCCTTCCATTAGCCTGAAAAATTTGTGTTCTCTCTAAAAAGGCTGTCTGTCTTCCACAATTGGGAGATTGTGGTTGTATTGGTATAGGACAGTGAAAATAGGTAATGCTAAAATCATGTCATCTGTGCATTGTTTAAGTGAACTGACACACCACAGCCTTAGATAAAACTGCCACCATTGAAGAAATTAAACCGGTATGCAAAATGGGTCGCTGAACTCCTAAGCATGTTTCCGATTATATTCTACCAAACTTGAACCAGCTTTGCACAGCATATATGCAACATCCGTTGTTTCCAACATCTCCATGTGTGCCAAAGTTCTTTCACTTCATAGAACAATTATTACACCATATTCTTGGCCAATAGAGTTATTTGGTGCCTCCAGTCAAAGTAGCTCCTAGTTTGTCCAATAGGATAGTAGACTAAAAGCAGTTTTGAGTAGGTACCACATGTATGCTTCAGGCTCGCTACGTACTAATTATAGGGTCCATGGAATATAGTCTTTAAACTTTAACGTTTAGAATCCGAAAGAATGTCAAGATATCACCGGACAAAATTTGTCTGACGATTAGAGAATCACATGTGTAGGACATTCAGGTGACCTAAACTGATACGACGTAGATTATTGATTACTTGAATGGGAAGTATAATTTGTCATGCGTAGGAAATCAACAAATTGGTTCACTCAGGATACTACGTGTATTTAACTGTACGTGAGTCTGGGATACTAGTTAGCTGCTAAACAAGCAACAAACGACCCCAGTGCTGGCTGAATTTCGAATTAAGTTAGAGGTTATTTGAGTTTCAGAAGTTCATTCCTCTTCAGGTAAGCTGACGAAACTGTGACAACGAAACTGACATATGAACAAACATAGAGTTGACGGAATCCTGGGGAATGCGCCTTCCTGATGAGCTCAAGGAAGGGCGAAGCGAGTAGTGGACAGTCGAGGACTTTTCAGCAAACTTGTGAGTAGCTCCCTTCATGAAAACCACTTATTAACGTCGGCCGGCAGACTCAAAAGAACAATGTTAGTCCAGCTCAGTGAGTATATAACGAACAATAAAGGCAACCCACTGATTCTGGCCTTGTCGAGGAATCGTGCGTGGGCATTCGGGCATCTAGGATTTTGAGAATGTTCATCATCAGTGTTTACTTGTGTGCATATTTTATGTATGTATGTATGTATGTATGTATGTATGTATGTATGTATGTATGTATGTATGTATGTATGTATGTATGTATGTATGTATGTATGTATGTATGTATGTATGTATGTATGTATGTATGTATGTATGTATGTATGTATGTATGTATGTATGTATGTATGTATGTATGTATGTATGTATGTATGTATGTATGTATGTATGTATGTATGTATGTATGTATGTATGTATGTATGTATGTATGTATGTATGTATGTATGTATGTATGTATGTATGTATGTATGTATGTATGTATGTATGAACATGAGTCTGGAGGCTAAAGTAAGCAAGTGAGTTCGCCATTTACGAGTTACCTACTGTGTGCACGCTTTAGGTTTACAGAGATGTGACGGATTGTGCGCCTCCCTGATCCACAGAGCTACATCGGCCAGTGTGCATATGACACTCATGGAGCCTCTCATACCAGCGATTAACACAGACTCCTGGCTCTTCTGCTTGAAGGCCGAAAACTGTGTGGTGATTTTCTCCGTGAAAATAGAGATTATTGCTATGGTTGTACGCCAACTACTACTTTGTTGTGGTCAAGCTGTTGAGCCAATTACTTTGACCGAGGATTCTAATTGTCCACTTGACTACGCCTGGGCCATCTGCCAGTATCCCAGCCCACGCACAACAATGAGCCGCTCAATTACAGGTACCCCCATAGCGCATCGCCTGTTGCGTTGTCATCAACCGAATAATATAACATGCTGCATACTGCAGGTCGTTTTCCTTCCTCTTCTAGCAACTTGGTCACAGAGCTATTCCTAAGGACTGGTATATCGCCATTCGCTGTCCTATCTATGGTGAGCCAAGCCATCGCAATCGTTAGGCAAATTAAACCCATACTTAAAACCCCAACGTTGATTTCATCTAGAAGCCCTAAACACTTGCGTTTTGCGCAACACAAATTTTTTGCGGACAAGCTTAATCTGCCTCTTATTGGTTTGCTGCCCCTCCTTGAAAGGAGAACTTGAGAACGAGGTAGAGTTAGTGAAATGACCTCTCCATCCGTTTCCGTTCTTTTTATGGTTGCAAAACTCTGATGATTCGGAACCCATTGCAGCCGATACTACTGGGAGTTGATTGTTCTTAGCCACAGAGCTCAGAGGTCAGTGCTTAAATGGCTGCCCGTGGATGGTCACCTCTATGCGTTTTGTCCGGAAACGTCTATGAAACTACCCCGTGAACGAATCGCTAATCACTCTCTGATCATTGTAATTCGTTAACAAGATTGTGGTCCTTATTCTCTCACCAGCATATTTACGAAGCTATTACCGCTCTAATAAGGCGACTTGGAGCTCAGAAGTTGTTGTGTTTGTTGAGGATCCAAAAGCAAAATCGGGTGAACCTAGCGCCGATGAGACTTAAATGGGTGGTCATCCTGGAGTGGAATTCGAGATGAACAAATAATAGCAAACACAACTGCAGTTCTGTTACCTGTATACTATTCAGGTGAAGTACTGGCATCCGAAACCACCGAGGCCGCTTGTCCGCTTGACGCCCTCCGCATGTTAACCAACACCCAACCCAGAAAAACCACACGGTCCTTAGCCATCAGCAACGTGGGTCAGTTACTGACATTCGGTTGGCCTGGAACACTTGTGTGAATCCAGATCCCTTGCTTGTCCTTTTTTCTTTTCGTTCGCTCTTCGGAGATGCAGAAGATTGGTGCGCCACTACTGGCTGCTGAGAGGCTCTTTGGTTAAGATTTAAGGCAAACCTACCAGAGCCGCTTTTGATCCTTGCAAGATACTGGGCGCTTTACTTGTAGAACTAGCCGTATCTAAGAACCCGAAAATAAGCAAAACTATTAGCATGCTTGAAGCTTGCACAGCCATTACTCCTCATTGGGAGTACGGTACGACTCGAGGATTGTCGTACGTTAGGTTAAAACAGCCATCTTTTGGGAACGCGAAGCTTGATGAGTTTAGAAGTCTGAGGAGAGAAAAGAGGCGAAACATCCAGGGAAGTGCGCAAACCATTCCAAATGATATGACCGACAGGCACAGAGGAACTCTCGGGATTGCAACGGAACGCTTAGTCGCTGTTCTTTCAATTTTTTTTGTCTCTCTCTCTAAACTGAGTGAGTCGACAGAGGTATATGTTTTTAAAAAAATTCATCGCAATACGTTCGACAGTTACAGCGAAATTGGCTTGATCCATGTGTGGCCAGGCTTATTGCATCCGTTATTGTACGTCATGTTATGAGTTGGCTTAAAAACGTGAGTCAAGAACAGCGAGCAGAATCACTGCAGGAAAATGACTGTTACGTCTGCAAAGTCCGCCGAGCATTAGACCAATGACATGCGCACAAGCGTACAATAATCTTGGTTTTTCTGTATCCCAAATGTGTCACTGAGCCAATCGACCGATCCGTTTTTTAAAATACTCGCATCATAAATCTTCTTTCTGTGTGCATACTTTTGGGCGCAACAGGATGAATGAGGAATAATTCGAACGCTTTCCTACAAGTAGTGGTATCCGATTTTGTTTAAAATTAATATATTGTTTATTATTGAGGCACTCGAGTGAAATCCAGGTCTCCAAAGTCCCAGCATTCAGCTTTCATCATCTGGGATTCTTGCCGAACTGAAATATACAAATGATATTAATCTTATATTTGGAAAAGGACACGAAGCGCACATTGGATTTCAGGAAGGTGAAAATGTCCGATGACCTTTTAGACCCCCAAACCACATCGAAATCGTATTCTGGAAGCTGCCAAGCATCTGGGCCAAAAAACCAGCTCCAACTGAACGATCAGGCAGTCAGTCAAATCAACAATGGCCGACGATGGTGATTATTCAGTCATACCACAAAAGCACAGTCGACGATAACGGGTGTTCACACAAGGCCAATCAGACTGCTTCATCAAGGGTAAAGATGAAC
>NW_008751941.1:391731-409625 GCF_000715545.1 Opisthorchis viverrini
TCTCTTGTTCGTAATAAAGCACCTGTGTTCCTCGCTGGTGAGTCTTTTTTCGACACTAGGTCACTGGAGAGGGGACAGTACTTAGTTACAACACTAGAGAAGCTGACCAGGGTGATCCAGTCCTTCGGCACATGTTTCGCATTCACAAATTACAACGTCACGCGATGGGACCTAATCCTTGGACATTCCTGTAAAAATTCACAGAGTGACACCTGGAGCTGAGAAACGCACTCGGCATCTCGGAAGTTGAAGTAACTCTGGTTATAGTGTGACGCGAGGCTCTGAAAAATGAGAATTGTGCAAACAGGCCCATCGCTGGATTATCATCGCTGAATCTCAAAGGACACATGTAACAGATAATAGTGAGGACTGGATTGTTGCACAGATTTGACCATTGCGGTAGACAGTCTGAGAAATGCGTTAGAAACAGGGAGTTCAAAATGAGCTGACGAGGTAACAGGTCTCTGTTGGAGCAGAAGTTACCCCACCCAAGGAATCCCTCCAACATTCCAACCCACTGTGGTCTGCTCGTTTGCCAACCTTGCAAAGTATCGTCCGCTCAAAAAACTCTCGTTTTCCATGGCCAGAATAGGACACAGCAAAAGGGAATGAAATATGAACCAAGACATGTGAACGCTCTTCGCCCTTCGTGGTGGGGCCAACGTACCCCTGTCTTTCTTAATTGACCGGAGACACCGAGTAATACGTAGCCATTCAGTACCAGTGAAAGAAAGAAGGTCTTCGCTTCGGAGTTATTTATTAGGAAATGCCAACTGACCGGTTACCGACCATTGGACAGGAAAACAAAACTCTCATTTGCGTCTTATTTGCAAAAACTGGACATCGATCTTCTCCTCAACGCGTCTTCTTGAAATTTCCTGGATATTCATTGACTCCAATCATTCATCGCTCAAATCAAAGCAAGTGTTACAAAGCGACTTCACAAATTCCGCAACAGATCTCCCCTTTTCAAAAGACGCAAGGCTAACTTCCACGACCAACACATACTACTAGCGTGCCTCCCAATCAGTAGTACCACCGTTACACCAGCAGCATTCATACAGGAATTTCTGTCCATATTGACCGACTGTATGTTGCAGACGTAATAACAGGATGTGCGTATGTTCTATTCACTTTCCTATTTCTCTTCCGTCATAAATACTATTCAAATAAAATAACCTGTGTGTACAGCAGTAGGACATCAGTATCCTGTTTCCGGAGTGTCTGTGAATGCTAGTAATAACGTGTCGTTTTTTTGCTAGCTAACTGGATCATTGATGTCTGCGAACGTGTCACATTGCACTGGACTACTTTACTACTGCCGCTGAGTTTCTGGTGGCGAACATTTGTACGAATATCTTCACGTTCCGCATAAAAGCTCGAAATCATCCGTCAATGAGGTCTTATGTGCTGATGAGATTATCAGAATTTCACTGATGAATTGGCCGAGGAAACTGATGACCAGTAAAAGGTCTTTTTTCTGAGAAGCAAAATACCTTGCCATGTAAATCGGTGCTACATTCTTTAGTTTGTTCTTGATTAATAGGTGCGGATAAACGTCATTATACCAGTAATAGTCTGGTAGAAATTCTCCTTAACATGGAAAGGCAGTTAGCTGGAAACCGAGTGCCGTTGATGCACAGAACGGATCATAGCGGAGAAGTTCGACCAGCACAATTCATGAAGCAGTATTGACGGAATAAATCTATTCGCAACAAGCACTAAACAGCTTGATATTCTGGCAGACGAAAAGATACTGAAGGAACATGCATAGTCGGTCACAAATACTTGGGAGTTTCCGTGTTCTTTGCGCGATGCAAAAGTTATAGCACAGCCGCGATTTTTCTTATTGACTAGGATCGGAACTGAAATGTCCCAACTTTGCTTGTAAAACACTGAAGACTTTGTTTCCGTACAATCACCCTTACTAAATAGACGTATGCTGTGGGCAGGTTATAACATGCTAGCAGAAAGGATTTGTTCGTGGTTGATTGAATAAGACGCACTTTGTTGGAGAGAACCCCAACACTTGGTTTCGACTCTTCTGTGACAAAACCAAGGGATTTCTCGGAAACGCAAATTTCTCAGACTCTGTCATAAAAAATCATTTGACTTCTTTCCTTTGGCTTTATGCCCGCTCCTCTCTACCGGTCTTACAGTGCAACAATTCAGAATGTTTCTCGATTTCTGGGACGCCCAGTCTGGTTCGCCTCGGAATTTTCAGGTGTTCACTTCCAAATGCAATAATATGTACAATCTTAGTTGCTTGTTAACTACAAATTGTGCTGGTTAAACCCCAAAGCAGTCAATTTGTCTGCGGGCTAAACACTCCCGACAAACGTGGTTCCAGTTTTTAATGCTTTCGACCACTAAAGCTAATTACTTCTTTAAGATTGATAGAGGACGATGGGAATAAAAGTCACAGGATCAACAGGGTGAATTCTTAATCAATTCTCAAATGTAGCAGAGGCCTCCAAAGAAAATCATCAGCCTATTGGGAATAAGTCGGCCAGTAGTTGGAGAAATAACACGGGATATAAGCTTTTTTAAATCGAACCTAGTCAAAGTTCGTCATTAAAAATGTAAAGGTTAACAAAGCAAGACCGCATCCGCACTCTCAATAACACACAGAAATTTAGCGCTTGGTGGTCATTGAAGAGTGCAGGTAACAAGGTTTATCTGCAAGGGCCTAAATAAGCCTAGTCTTGACCTCAGTGGAAACTGTCGTTGCACATCCCACTGTTTTCTGATGGCTGGGTGGTTACATTCACCTGATATGGCTCCATTCAACACCTTGATCTGCTATCACAATGCATTGAGCGTTTGAACCAGAAGGACTTTCGGACGCGAATGATCAGTGTGAACGATACATCTAGCGAAATTTCTAACCCTAGTAACTCAGTAGTTGCGTAACCCCAGTGAACGACTGTTACGACAGTGTTGACGCTCTGCGTTAGTCATACAACAGTCCACCATGCGGATCGTATCGCCCCAGGAAGCAACTAATAGGAAGATTCATTGTGCAAATATTGCTCTGGTTTTCACTGAATGATCAATCGCCTAAGGTGTGCCAAAAATATATTTTCCGTTTCTTCGGACGAACGCCACTCACAAGGCTTTTGAATACCTCTTGGCAACCCACTAGCAGTTCCGCCCTTCTTAGGGCTCATCAAATTGGCGCGGTCCCCGAGTTTCCTTCAGTCAACTTTATATTCTACTTCAACCAATATTGTGCAAAATTCTCCGACTATAGCCATTCGCACACCAGTTTCGTTTTAACGGTAAACTCAAATGAACCCCATCTGATTGCCTTGCTTGTCTTTTTTGTCTGTTTTTTGGTTACCATCATCAGAACGAGGTCACTTAGGAACAACATGTGTTATTTTAAATTTTTGGCAAGGTGTAGATGTTTGGGACAGTCTCAACATCTTTCCGCATACCGGATACGCAGATTTTATGAACCTTACAGAATAATATGGAAAACCTCACGGAGTTAGGTATGTATACGTCAGTGACAGTGACTAAAACTAAAGGAAACGTGACGAGTCATCATATTCCTGTAACTGGTGACCTATTTTGGGAAGTCTTTCAATACATATACATCAAACTATGGTACACACTAATCTAAAGTTGATTCCTAGCAAGGATGAAAAAGCTAGAGAGTGCCTCTCGGCTATTCAGCATAGACTTGCTTCACTGACACGGTGAAATCTCTGATGAATAGTACCAAATCTCCTAACATTACCATGGACTAGTTTTTGATGAATTTCAAATATACTACAGTGTCTCGAGTCATGTACCAACTGAAACATGAAATGGTATTTGTACAGCACATCTAGTTGAGGAATATTACAAATGGTAGTTCCAGCTGGTATTTAGTTCGGTGTACCGATAAAACCGAATTGAGGAGTGTAATTCGGGTTCAACTGAGCATGAGGTTGACCAAAATCTTGAACTTGCCTGTCAGGATAAGCCACAAGCAGACCGAAACCAGTCGTGAGCTGCCGAATCGTTTTCAAGAATACCATGGTCAGTTTCCTTTTTCACATTACCAGTTGGTCATCCTTTTGGTAAACAATTCAGCTTCTCTCTCGTGAATTTAGAAACATGCTTTCCCGTGTATGCACTTACAACAGCGCTGATTGTGCTTTTACATGCCATGGATAATCGGCCTAGTGTAGTACGTCAGCTAAAGACGAAAATCGATTCTAACGTTCTGGCACACGTGCGTGACTGACAAAGTATACGCCAAGCAGCCTCTCAGGAAAATGCATCTGGATGTAAGCAATTTTAACATAGTCCTCATATTTCCCCGAAAAATTGATGGAAGTTATCTGTGTATAAATATTCCAACACAATCCGAAACATTTTGTTATTAGGTTCTGACGTTAGTACTGGTTGTATCTGAATATGAATACCCCATTTTTTCTTCTATCGACAGGTATACCTTTGTCAACAGTGCCATGCGACAGCCTCTCTCTCGGGCACACGCGGCATGGTTGCTTTGCTCGGTGCATCCACTGCCATGCCAACTGCAGTCGAACTGATGGTAATCTCACAGTGAACAAAAAAGGAACGGTTGTCAGCAACTTCATTTCCATTATGTTCTTCAGTGGTCTATCTGTGTGCCTCCGTATATCATGTTAAACTGTCCTGTTATGATGTACTAAGCTCCAGCGATCAGATTGACCAACCAACATCGCAGCGTTGTATTGGTATAGCTGCGACGGTGAGGGTCAACTATGCAACTAACAGGTCATTTTATGAATAGAACAATTTTAATAATCTACCCGCTTACCACTATCAGGTACACAACAGGCCAAATTAGTTGTCACATGACATTGTTATTCATAACCAGGCCTGCTTTTCTCCGATGCGTACAAGTGACCTTCTCAGCAAGTCACTGTTCTAGTTGACGTTGTATGTCTCAACAACAGTGGTTACTAATAACTCGGACGATCCTATCTAGGAGCAAATAAAGAAAATAGGTCTGTCCGTGCCACGCATCTAGGCCAGCATGACGCTGCACAAAGGTCACGTCTGATCCTAACACTGGCAGTTCGGTCAACCGATCCAGGTTAGTCAACGACAATTTTTTGTCGATCTGTAGGGTAGTTGTCACAACCGCAGATGAGTCCTCAAATCTTTCTAGAATTTACCAGTAAAACAGGGCAAGGGACAGAGTGACTCGGAAACACTATACCCATGCAGATCCAAGAAGAATGATGCGAATACTGATGTGTCCCAAATGGCTAACAGTTAACCGAGTAGTTAACGGAGCTGTTACGTCATGCTCACTGATGGTTGACTAAATTATGTTTTGTACTTACTGAGCTCGTCGAGAGATTGTGAGGTTGCTTACAGGGATCAAACCTGTCAAACGTAGGATTTGATCAGATTTTTGTCGCGGACTTCACGAGCAAAGCCAGTAACTAGTTACGAAAATGGTGTCGATCTGTCCAAGCAAATATGATCATGATCACGAGAAGTGCTAAGTATTCTGGATACCAAATAGAGTTGATCGCGATCAACATAAGGATGCTCGGCCCATCACACAGAGGTCAAGGATAAATCAACTCTCTTGCTTATATTACTACTTGGGTTTCTTGAAAAGGTTTCAGTTTTCTGGAACCATTATCAGGTAGTCGGCTCAACTTTATCGAATCGGTAATCCACTGGCACTACACACAGAACAAATGAGTAGAATTGCCCTTTTCGTTACGACAGGCGAAACAAGCCCCCAGGAAGTTTTTTCCTCAGGACGTTATTTCTGTAAGGTCCAGCCTTCGCCTGTGCTTAATTGTCACCAAATTGGCGCAACTCTAGGCGGCACATCACTTCGCTCAGTTGGCAGTAGAGTGTGGCCGCGTTATAGAAGGGTTTAACACTCCTGGGCTTGCACAGTGGGCAAATGTTTGAAATTCTGGAATAAAACGAATAATTTATTTCGAAAAGTCAGAAACCTGAAATTGCCCTTCACTAGCTCCAGTTTTCGAATTCAGTTCACGACTCATATTCAAAGAGTGATCTTACCCTTTTCCCAGTAGTCTAAAGCCGATCGGACTGTCTATCGTCGGTGTTCGAACCGCAAGAAGCGTCACCAGTTGAAACAGAAAGAACATGATTAGTATTTTTCGGGCAACATCGGAAGATGCTTCATGTCAAGCATACTGGTACACCGTCCTTTGCGCGCGTTCCCTGTCCTGTCAATATCTGGAGCCCCTAGTGGGGAAAAACGGCAGTATGTTGCGGTCTTGTTGGCACTGAATACCTTCGTTGCATCAGAACCGGGTGCCCTCTTAGGAAGGTGGAGTATAAATGTCGTTATATGGTTTTCAAATACCGAAGTTTGGTTTCCAAAACCCTAGAATTTTGAGAAAGTATGAAGTCGTTTTTTAACTTAAATGAATGAACATCAAGCTGTTTCTTTTAGCACTGAATCAAGACTCTAGTGGTTTTGAAGTTGTCTACCTCTGGAACAATGGTAAAATTGACCGCTCTGTTGTGCAGGGGATTTCCGGCTACCGACAGCTTCTTGAGTGGACGGTTGAACTGTGGAAAACATCAGAAGATGGTCTCGTTGACTGGTCCGTACTCCCCCTAGTTCAGTTCATGGATATCGAAGAGTTTCCAGCAACCTTGTGAGTAGTTACCTTTATAGAATGATATCATCATCATCATCGACAGCATGGAATGATATAGGTGATTTGAATGGATCATTAGCTTTTCCAGCCGTAGAACAGAAAGCCTCCAGGTGAACTGTGGGCGCCGGTTAGTTTGTGGACGTTTGATTCAAGTTGTGGCAAACTTTGAGCGGTTGGTCCCTTGACAGACACTAACAAACACATTTAGTGCAAGCGTAACTTACCATCCTTCAAAGATTTTGTGGTCAAGACGGACACAGCATACACAGGACGGGCAAATCAGTATGCCCAAGCCTCTGAGTATATTTGTGCTGACGGTAGTAGATACGTGGATGTATGATGAACCCGAGTTTTGGAACATGAAAACTCATCTCGCGGAGTCGATTCAACCAAACAGCAGAGCATACGCTGCAAACAAGACGATGTACGGTATGAAGTGTGTTTACCTTAGTGTGGTGCAACAGTAGACCAAGAATAGGCTCAGAGTATTCTAAATGAATCGGGTCTAAAAACAATTTTGGCGCCACGACACTTGCCAATATTGTTGCTGGTACAAGCGAAACGCATCTATGATGGAATGCATGAGGATGCTTGTTCTGCACAGCGCGCTGTGCACAGTGAGATGACGAGAAACAGACCGCCCTAGCCTACGGTTGTAACAAAGAAAAACTGACGACGCTAAGAAAGCCTCCATTTCCAAGAAGCAATCACTGAAAAATTCAGGACACGTGGAAGCAAAAACATCCACTCAAGGGCGCGTTCGATACCTATGAAACTCCTTTGCGCGCATTCCTAAAATGTTTTGATACCTGAAGGTTCAAAGCTGTTGGCTTCCCTTTGGAATTTGTAGAATGTGGATGCCTAACTTAGTACGACTGGGCCGTCGGAGTTCAAAACTTTCGTACGATGCATGCCAGACACTATTTTTCCTCACTGGCTAGCAAGCTTCTGTTCGAAGGTTCTCGGTTTAATGACTTGAGGTTTCTAAGTATTACTTTGAGTTCGCCGAATCGATGAGAACGATATGTGTTTTCTGTGTAAAATGACGAACAGTTACTAAAAACTTGCTCAGCCGACTCTAAAGTGGTATCCAGTCAAAAAGCATTTAAAGATGATGAATCTTTCTGATTTTTGATTCCATTTTGTCTTACTGGTCAAAAAAATATGTTTCAAGGCGGACTGAGCTTCTAGATTCCAACTCCTCCACAAAGCAGACGCAAGCCGCAAAGTTTCTTCTGCCAAAAGGATGGATGTTCATAAACTACCGTGCTTACCACTGTTCGCGGCAATAGCGTTTTTGATTTCACAGATTTTCTGCTTGTGTAAGGTCTCTGCTAACATAAACCCATTTATAGCGAAGCCGACTTCAAACAGTCCTTGAAACTTATTGCTCAGCAAACCATTTGCGACAAACGACTGTTTTAAAATATGCTTGAAACTGTGTCCACTAATAACAGTTGAATACCCTATCACACCTCAAAGCTAATCGCATCATTCTCGACCTTTGTTGTATCCCACATCCCATTCAAACTATCCTCTTTTGTTTGACTCGAAGATAGGTATATTGGTTAATAAGGAGACCACCCACAATTAACATATGTAAATAACCTGAGTGGGTATTGACCATACCAATTTTTCTCGAATGCAATCCAAGAGATCAATCATGAAAAATTAATTGCGGTCAATCTCGGTGAGAAAGCATCCAACTGGAAACCTCACGCTGTCTGAGAAACGTGAATCAGCAGCCGAGAGGCCGCTAGATATAAACTTAATTGGAGTGCATTCATTTGCAAATTGATTCAATGTTAACGGTGGACAAGTGAATTCCTCGCAGCTGATTGTGCTGCATAACAGCTGCCTCACATTCTATGTCCTGTAAATTAAATATACTTTGAAACGCCGAATATCGTGCCAACTAAAACACGAGGTGGTCATGGTGCAGCACATACTGTTGCAGAACACCATAAGCTAGAGTTTCGGATGAGGTTTAGTAGAGTATCCTGTTAACGTCAATCAACTTCTCAATTGGGAGCCGATTGCGCAAAATTTATTATTCAAACAGAATACAAGGCTGCTGAATACGGGCACTATAACTACATGATAAACTCCGGGAAGAGCTTAACCAGTAGTGGCTTTTATCGTATTTCCATCGATATTATGAGCAGTATGCTACGCCAAATAAATTTACATAATTTATAGACTCAGAAACGTTCTACTCTCAAGTTTAATCCGGAGATGCTCATAGAAGGCGATTACATGTGGGACCCACTCTAGTTTAAGGAACACAGATCACTTCGACGAAAAACCGGCGAAAGTCCCGGCGGACGGGCCACTCTTATGGATTTTGCTGTTCAATAGCTTCTAGGATATATTTTGTTGCCACATGCTTAAAGTTAGAAGTGACACAATAATCAGTGAGGTTTCCAAAGAATGGGTGTCATTTGATCGAAATGGCCTCTTTGAAAACAAGTTCACGTGAGATGTGACGCTTCACCGAAGCAAGGCCACCATCATCAAAGAAGGTTTTACGTGCAACGTAAAGTAAGAGGAGTAACATACATTCTAAACACAGCGGATCTGCTCACACTGGAGAAAACTTGAGTACCATTAATGTCACCGAAATCTGAATTCAACAGAAGGATAGTTTTGTTCTCATTTGCTTCATTTGCTTCATTTTACGCTCTTTGCACACCAATTTGGCTTTCACGGGATACCCAAATGAATATCTCTTTTATAATGTAAATGAATCCAAGTTGTGCTGAAAAGATGAGTAGCACCGCACAACTGTTCCATAATTATTACGTACCGTCAGTGGTACGCATCCCACGAAACTACAATAAGTCTCGAACCCGTTAGCTGGTTGTTTTGGATACTTGCCCGTTCGACCACTAGTGAGTGACTAGCAATGCGGTTAAATCGAACGTAGACAGGCTGCAGCGTCATTCATCCTTCAATAACTGAATCTGCACGAGGTGGCCACGTATGAATAACGGGCTCCTCCAGCAAGGACTTCTCAAATGATAGTCTCCCATATCAGGTGATTTTTATCCCTCGCCTAAGCCACTTACGGTATTTTGGTAGCATAGGGAGATAGGAAAATATTTCATAGAAATTTCGCCCCTTTTGTGCTAAAAAACCGAGAGGTCGCTGGTTCGAGACTGCTGGATACTCACTGCTAATGATTTACAACCTGAATGACAAGTATTTAGTGCTTCTACGCTTTTCTACGGAAACTCGCTTCATTTTAATGACGTAATATCCCTTAAAAAATTCACAGATCTCACACTGCCAACGCACCCGGCGGATATTTAGCATATAATGCATAGGTTGAATAGACTCTCATGGCTGTAATGTGTCTGGCAAAAAGTTAAAATAAACCTATCTGATCATTTATCATTGTCTCGATGATTTCAAGCCTTGATGTACGACATTACACAACTTTTTCCACCCGACCAGTTGGTTGTTAGTCAGGCCCCGCCCCCTACCGTTTGACGGTTAGTTATGTCGTTGTTGGGTCAGTTATCCAATAGCATGATGCAAATTTTCTGACGTTGCTATCGCACACAATTGGACTTTGTAGATTTTTCAATTCCAAAATGAGTTTAGAAGAAAGAATAATAACAGTCAGTGAGTGCACGCAAGGCAACAGGTTATTTTTGCAACGTGTTTTCAATTTTCCAAACAAATGCATTTCACTTAGAATTAAGAACAGTGCGAAACTTACATGGCAGTAGCAACAAACAAGTCCCATCCACTTACCCGCTATCAATCACACAAAACTAGGCAGCTGATTGACAAAACAAGGCAAAACTACATGATAACTTCGAAAATCTTGTGATCGAATCAGCAATCAATATTCCGGTAGTTACATCTTTCTATCTGTGGTCTATCTTCCAGGGAATCATAGGAATTCCTCTTGGTTAAAATCGTCCAGGGTGAGAACAACTGAACAGCTGTGTGCATGTCCTACTTGAACCAGAAAAGAAGTGTGCTATAATGCAACACAAAGCATAAAAACGTTTTTCGCTGTCAGTTTCACTGCAGCCTGACATATTCAATGAAAACATGTCTTCAATCAAAGCCGTTATCTTAGCGCACTTGATTCATGACTTGGCCAGGTTATTCGAAATGATAGCACATTGGACCGCATTGCGATCATGTTTACTGGATTATAGATAAGTCAGCCAGTTCAAACTCATGTTAGTATGCTGACGTTTGTATATCCCGGAGAATATATGGGATTTCTTATCAGGTGTTTGCCTTTTATATGGAGGTGTAATCGTTCATCATTAGTTTGCTTCAGGAATACCGCTGCATTTAAATGGGCGATGGAAGTTATCTGTTGTAATCTGTTAAATAATGAACCATCATGAACGTCTAATAAAATCCTGCGAGGAATTTGCAGGTTTGCGAAAATTCATTAGTTTCTACGTGAGAACGTAAAGCTACCCTATGAATTCATGTGATTGAGTGTAATGAAACCTCTGAAATGTGTCACGACTTATCGCTTGTGTGCATTTGGTGCGTCTTGTATTTCGATTAAGTACAAAAAGCAGAAATTCTGAATTACTCCAGCAGCATAAAAGGTTAAGATTGTTTCTTTCAGATCACACGACCCATTGTTGCTCAGATAACATTGCTGGATGTCTGCTTTCCAACCATCTGTTGGAAGATCTCACAGTCCTGATTTCACTGAGTGGCAATCCTTGAATCGAAAACAAAGCAATAACTGTTTTACAAGTTGTCTAAAATCCTAAATTCCCTGGGATCCAATTTGTTTCCAAATGTTTCATTCATAACTGATCGTCTACCTGCCAAAGACGCAGACGGCTGTCTTGCTTTTGTTCGGTAACACAACACAACAAATCTTCGATAAACCCGAAATGCATCAGTCAAGATGTTCTCTAGACAAACTTGCACACAATTTGCGAACTCGCTTAAAATCAGGGGGGGTGAGTCTGGAAAAGCGTCAAGCGTTTGGAATTGCGACCTGGAGACATCGGTGAGGGGCAAGATGGTGGTGATGTGGTTGTTGTTGTTGTTGTTGTTGTAGCCGATGATGATAATAATAATGGTGATGGGATGATGTATTGAAGACGATGATTATGGTGGTGGTGCTAATGATTGTGGCGACAATGCTGAAGTTGGTGCTGACCATCTACCCCACAACATGGAGGGTACTGTCGCAAACGTCGATCGGAGGATGATCCTGATTTCCTAGTAGTTCACTTGAAAATGTGGCATATTTAGCAGAATACGCCCTAGCTGACATCGAAATTCGATTTTCTTCCAACTAACTGTTTTTAGTAGGCTCCTTAGGAGTACAACATTCAAAACGCTACAGTCATCCTTTGTTGCACTATGTTCAGCATTCCAAGCATTATTTAAACAAGCGTTATACATCAAGTTTTGGTAATGAAAACTCTCTTTATCAGGAAATGGTTAAGAAAGCCAGTGGCTGCTTGTTATATCTTCCGTTGTCTAAACAATATTTTTAACTTCTGGAAAGCGATAATAACGTCTATTCACGTGATGAGCTGTTGGTAAGGAGTATAGGAATGCAAGATTATAGTCAGGGCCTGGTGTTTCGAGAAATGAGAGGAGTCATATTCTGCAAATCATTGACGTAATATGGAAACACCTGCCACCGTGCAACCTCTGATGAGTAATTCTCGTTTCCTGATGAAGATATTATTACATTTGAAAAGCTGGAATGACTAGCAAGATTTCAGATCGTGCTGAGTGTCCACTGAGTGTTCCCAAATAAAACCAATTAGGAGCCGGAAGAGTTTATCCTGAATAAAATCTTAACTTACATATCTCGATTACGAAGATCTTTTCGTGTTGGACGCATTTTTTAAACGAGACACCCTGTGACCAGTCAGTGATAGTGTGACTAAAATTCAGTTCGGACTGTTCCACAGCTTTGCATCTCCTGAACTGTGGAAGCATGAATATCGTCATGCAGCTACTTCAAGATAACCGAACATATGGTGCAAGCCTTTCCAGGATTCGAAGGCAAATTACTAGCATACGTGGGACCAAGGTTTCAGAAGTAAAATTCATTCAATAGCATCACCGCAAAGTGCAAAATTTGCAAATAAGTTCTTCGTCTTGAGGGAATGGTCATTAACAAAGACGCTGATGGAAAATCAAAGTCTCGCCTAGGAAATTGCAGTCAATTTGACCTGAATAGTTTGAAGAAGGGAGGATTATTCAAGTTAACCGGTGCAACCCAAAGGTTAAGAGGAATTATGTACCGTAGTGCTGCCTGCTCAAGCCTCTGGCTATCAGGAACAGAACCATCAACCAAGCGAATCTAAACCGCAGGTATGCACAAGTAAAACCGTAATATCACATACATTATATGAAAAAAACAGCACGATGGCCAACAACATCTAATAGACAGGGTCATGTGTCGATATTCGGTGCAGAACAGCCGATACGCGGCAACAAAATTCAACGTATCCACAGTTCACAAGATAATGTTTTGACTCCCCTGCTTAATTTCACATATAGTTGATTGAAAAGATAAAGAATCCTGATGAACTCAGTGACATTTGTTCACTTTGCTATCAAGGTGCGATTGCATACCAGAATGACTGAACTGGACAAAATAGAATGTGAAATACTTGGCGCATGGTGGAAAAATTATACAAATCTGTCGTCAGTACCTACCAGATGGTTGACACCTACTTTTCAGCCAAAGAATTGGTGCTTCATGGTGTTGGCTAAATCTCGTGACTTGAGGAGTCAATCAATAGGTGGTTATGAGATAGGGTTTCCATTATTGAAGGATGAGTGGTAGTAGGTCATGTCTAATTGAGAGTTACTCGCACTGCTGATCAGCCATTTGTGGCCAAACGGTTGCGTTCAACCACTCTCTAAAACACTGTGGGTTAGAAACTCTTTTAGTTTCGAGAGGTGCGCACTGCTGGTGAATCCCAACAGGAATGAATGAGATGCACGGTGAACCTTGGCTTTTCAGCGTGGTTTGGCTTCACTGACGTCAAGAAATTTCTATCGAACATAGACGATGCTTGTGTAAACCGAATCCTGATTGAAGTTCAATAGCACTTGGAAATGCATACCAGTGATCCACGGCACGAGGTCTTCCTCAGCGGTTAAACTCATGGGCTGTTATCCGCTGATTTGCCGTTTCCTATGCGGTACGTTAAGCCTTGAACACTGAAGTAGTTCATAATGTGCAACACACCTGGTGGTCTTGTATTAACCCAAGCACGGTGCATTCTGCCCAACGTACCAGGGGATTATGAATTTCCAATCTACAGCATCTTCAGCTCGGTGGGGATATCCCGACGCCAAAAGAACCAGTATCAGTTTGAGAACCTACTTTCATCAGCCCACTATACTTTGACTACAGCGAGAATGCTACTAAACCAGCAGTCCACTACATTCAGTGATAGTAAAGGGTGAGAAAGAATACCTCATTCAAATCAGGCAAAAAAATCGTTGGATCATATTACGCAGCCCAACGTACCAGGGGATTATGAATTTCCAATCTACAGCATCTTCAGCTCGGTGGGGATATCCCGACGCCAAAAGAACCAGTATCAGTTTGAGAACCTACTTTCATCAGCCCACTATACTTTGACTACAGCGAGAATGCTACTAAACCAGCAGTCCACTACATTCAGTGATAGTAAAGGGTGAGAAAGAATACCTCATTCAAATCAGGCAAAAAAATCGTTGGATCGTATTACGCAACAGCTGTTTACCAAGGTTTATGTGGCTACTAGGGCTCAGGAGACTACTCTCATGTGGCTGCTAACTGACCCTTCACAGCACTGTCATAGGACACCAACTATGAAGAAGTTACCGCGTGTCCTATCCCATTTTAACCGTGTTGGGCACGTAAATTGAGTGCCTACTGACCTGGACCGAAGAAAATCAGATGACGCAGTTTACACCAAAGGATACCTGAGGATTGTACTCACTACAACTTCAAAGTCTGCGCAATCGGCTTTCGGATAACTACTCTTGGCAAAGTGGGCTGTTCATGACAACAGTACTGGAGTTCATGACCTCTTCTGAGTTGCCCTGCTCTTTAAAATAATTAATCTTTAATTTTAAACCCTTATTTAGTGCACACATTTCTTCGGTTCATCCAGATTTTTCATATGCACACTACGAACATGGTTACCGGTGAAAGCTAAGCCCCAATACCTTACTGGTTGTTTCCACCGACTCCAGCAACCACACTTGTGTATCCTGCTCGTAGGATTATTACAATTATTACTGCTGTCAGAGCTTTTGAGCCTTCACATTCTTGGTCAAAAAGGCCCGGGATGGCTTTGTGGGATGAGGGTGCGGTTAATGAGCTCTGGTCAACCTGCGTGACTGGTTGTCTCAAGCACACAGTGAACACCGGCTAAGATACCAACTCAAGTGACATTCAAACTGTAGTCCGGGGGCATACGCGATGGACCGAATCCCTGTGTCAGGTGAATCAAGAAAATCAATAGTAGTAGACTATGGGACTATGCAAACACTTGTGAATCAGACAATGAGTTTGTTCACACCTCATGTAAACAGTCGCAGTAAAACACCTTAAACTGGCCTCCATGGAACAACAACACCAACTTTCTTTCAAGTATAATGCCCAAATGATGACGGGAAGTTACTCTAGAATCATATACGTACCCAGTCGATAGCCATCATACCACCTAGAATTAACAGTGCAATATGTTACTACAGTCAGATCGAACGATATCTTACACTGACTTATAGACTAGATCTCGGACAGCATGCTACAAATTACACGTTAGCTATTCAGGCCAGCTGGTGAAGTCGACTAATCTTCCACCCACCTCCTGTAAGGCCACAAACTTCGCTAAAAATGAGTGCCATGACCTCGGGAATCACTAGAGAAGCAGTCTTCGGTGTAGTTTTTGGAAATCTTGTTTTATTGGCGAAAACTGCTGGGTTTTTGTCTATAAGCAGTCTTCCTGGACGCCTTTCTGAATACTACACTGACCGTCGAAATTCACTTGGTAATGACTGGTCCAGCCCCTGATAGGTTTAATGCGTACGAACGTCAGCCGGCCGTTTTCTGGTTGAATTGCTGAGGATATCTATCTGGATGACCGAATAAAACAAACCGACCTTGCTGACTGGACGCTACTACCCTACGTTATTTGAACATTGTGAAATAATCCGATTATTATTCGGGAGATCTGGGACGAAATTTTGACGCTTACTCTCTGATCGCGTTACTTCCGTGTAAGGCGCTGATGTCACCGCATATTCTGCATTATTTCCTTCATGTGTAGTAGCTTCCGGGAGTATTTGAACTGGTATACTTTACACAGATATTATCAAGTGCTTGTAAATTCTTATTATCCTTGCTGCTATCCGTTCTAAGTATAATCCTAATGAAGTACTAACAGTGAACCCTGAGAAAAGAGGTGGACTCAACACCACTTCGCTTCTTGTCCAGGCTCCAGCGACCAATTTAGGCTGAACTGGCTGGGTCCCATGAGTTGTCAACCACAAGTTGCCAAACCAGACCAAGCCGAAATAATTGAAGGCATCTTTTAAGTTCACAGAAAACAAGTTACAATACAGCATAATCTAGCAGAGTAATTCGAACAGCTCCGCATATTTCCAGTTTGATTTGGATTACGCGGTGGGGGGGCTGGAGAGCTTCTGTATTGCTCCCAGTATACGAGGAATGAGATATCATTTTCGTAGGACGATCATGAGAATCTCAATCTACCAAACATCGTGGCGCACTTTTTCCATATAAGTTTAGCATTGCGTCATTAAAACAAGTTATTTGACGTTAAAACTAAATCAGAAGGCTTCAGACTTGAAGAGGTTTTATCATCCATATATACCTTCCGCGCTGAATTTCAGGACGTTGCTGCGTAATGGGCACAGAGTTCTTGGTGGCCATTGATCGTGTCCGTCAGCACGCCTTAACTGTCCGACTGAAGATAAATGCCTACTCTCCATCAATAACGTTCCAATGTCTCAAGTCCAATCTTTCGGTTAGCCAGGTTTCGTTATTCCATGTGATGTTGAAGCGAAAAAAATGACTGTCTGCTTTAAAACCTTCAAACGTTTACATTCAGGTGAACATAGCTTCCCGTTCATTCTACTGCACCCCGACCTGTACTGATGCATGTCAATAGGACCTCACTGGTTCCATTTTGGGATCTTTGCAAACTACAGACGTGATTTGCCGTACACCTTCACCTAGATACTGAAGTCAGCAGGCGTTCTCTTTACCATAATTTCGTTGCCGGGTGATCTTGAACTGACTGGATAGCACGTCTGAAAATACACAGTAACGTTGCTTGAAACTAGCGAATCTAATCACTCATGAATTGAAACTATACATGCGCTGATACACTTTGGGGTCCGTAATATCGGATCACAGAATTTTCGGTATGCGAATAGGACAAGGGCGTTCGGTGAAGTAAGCGACCAGATGCACTTTCAAACTCCCTTGGGGAAATATAGACCTTTCTTAAATGTGTGGGCATATACGTAATCGACTGCCTTCTTAGCTAATCACTTACCAAGGCTGAACAGATTTTGTGCAAGTGTTAGCAAAGAGATTCAACTGAAACGAGTTTACATCCATAAATAAAGTCCGGACAAGCGCACATATCCTCAAGTGTAGGAACTGCAGAAGCAAATGGCCCTTCATCGTCATATGTAGAACAGCATTATTGTACTCAAGCCGGATGTTTATCCAGGCATTTCATTCAGACCTAATGAACGTAGGAAGACTGCCTGTCGATGCGACCAAGAATCTGCTGTTTACGGGGTACTTGACTGAATCGAAGCGGTACCAGTAGGGGTGCCTTGCTGGCTCTGCTTTTGGGATTGATGTGAAGGAACTGATCACCAGTGAAACGCTTCCACATTGACCTGCTAGTTTCCTGTACTTCACGCCAGGGCGTCCACAGACAGAATTTGATAACTTGCCTTATAGTCATTCAAAAGGTAGCTCAGAATGAGAAAAACGGATGAACATACTTTTTGACACGTCTTTTGTTTTTGTTCTTCGGTGGCCAATTTCCCATAGCAGGAGTTTTTTCTGTTCACCAACGTTAACATTTGGAGGCTCCATTGACATCAGTCACCTTAATTCGAGGGCAATGAGCTGTTTTATTTTAACAGAGTGGTTTTCTGATCATTCCTGACCACTAAAAATGCTCCTTAACGAGAAAATCCAAATAATTCTCCCTTATATACTGATAGATGTGATAACTTATA
>NW_008751941.1:411179-466357 GCF_000715545.1 Opisthorchis viverrini
GAGAACTCCCAGAATGACAGGTAGATCTCAGCGCAGTTCTATTAAACATACGAATTATTACATGAAGTCATCAAGGACAAGCTCGTCCAAGGATGGCCGTGTTGGTGTCCCTTTGATTGGAGGGACTTATTATACATACACTATGACCGAAATTAACAACCTTACCAGTTCGGTTACTCTCTCATCCATGTTTACCTTCAACCACTCATATAAATTGTTTGGCGCATGCACACCCACTGTTTCACTCCTGTTTTGATTATGTCATTAACATTCGTCCCACGACCAACCGAGATTATCGGAATCTTATCCAAATGTATCCTCACTCACAACGTAAACCTATGCGAAGTAACAACAGCAGGATGCCCACGCTCGTCACTCCACACAACGCCGTAACCAGAGTCAATTCAAATCTACGCATGACTCACTATGCGAGAAATGTCTGGGCTCGATATCGTTTTGGATTAAACGACAGGAAACAGGCCAGATTTCAACACACTCTGTCAAGACACGCATTCAATTCAACTGCATCCTACAAACCTCGGCTTCATCTAGTACAACTTATCAAACGAAGGGCTCGATAAGTCTCTTTCCTTTTTGTGTATTAATCAATTGTACTGGTGTCTCTGGTAGCCACTATACATAACTGTTTAGTGTTAGTGTTTTTCACCTTCTGACATTATTTTGAGTAAAAGATAATAGCACTAGCATCACAAACAAGCACTAACATTTATTCATCTTTATATGTTGGAAGCCTGGGTGAGTTTTTGTCTGTTAGTCAAGCGGTAGTTTGCCGATTTCCGTAACTGGCTTACAAACGTTCTGTTACCGTCCCAGTGGGCATCGTTGGTGTGCGTTTCGGCACACGAATCTTCCACTTCAGCCTCCACTTATATATTGGCTGAACAGTAGCTACTGATCGCAGCATAACAGGCTGGGATCGCCTAGTTCATAATTTGACAGTGCCTTCCGTGATCTGAAAAACCAATCTAATTAAGTAATGCTCTTCGGCATATATATAGGCTGAAGTAGAAGTGAAGAAGTTATCTACCCAGATGCTCTCTGATGACGTTTCCTCGCATGATGACAAAATGTTTGTGACCAATCTGCTGGGTTAGATGAACAGATCGACTGCCACCTGATCAACACCCAATAACTCATCCCGAGTTTTGTGATATTTTAGCCTTATCACCTTTACTTCCAAAAGCATGGTGTACCCTTGACATTCCTGATGGACGATGTCGATGACTAGTGCCATCATGAGATATCTAGCAAAAGAAACGGGATGAACTTTTGAGTCCATTCTCTGAAAGAAGGCTACGCAAGCCATATAAATGAAATTTATTTCAAATAATGCTACATAAGTTGGTACAGACAGCATACTGAATCCACTCTGACAGCTTGATGAAAACGACAAGTGGTATCCTCCAGACATTCAAATACCTCCTCTCATGTGTTGCGGCAAGTGTTTTCCTTCTAAATTGGACTTCTCGTTCTTTGCTTCAACAGGTTTCTTGCTGCTTCTTTTCATGATGCAGTCGAGTTTTGGTCTGCTTTACTTCGTTGTTGCTGTGCTAACAACGCCAAACCTTGAGTGAGTAGCATCACAGTACAATATTTTCCAAGAAACATCGTGTAACTACGCAATGATCTATTGAACGGAATGACACCAGACAACCAAAACTTTCCACTGTTGGCTTCTGCAAGTTAAGTGAACGACACGTCCTGATACCAAGAGAAGGAACCTTATTATGTAGAATATATTGTTTACAAATATCCAGGGGAATAATATATTTTGCTCATAATTCGATAGGGTTATGCCGGTTATTCCACATTCTACCTGAAACCGTCCAGGCACAACTGCAGGAAGCCAGCAAACCGAAGCGTCAGGGTATTGTCCATGAAGGTTTCCATAGAGCCGACTGGTCTATGCACACCAAAAATGAGGCACGATTTCAACGAATCGGGACCAGTATGGCTGCGTTGAAACGGTTTTTTAAATATGTAAGCCTGATAATTCTGGATCACTAGCTAACTTTGTATGTGCACCACGCACCAACCGGTTGGTTGGCTTGTTTTGATGAATATCTTCCGCCGTTTCCCATTCCCCTCATACATCAACAATTTTTCTCCTTTCTGGTGTGACCAGTCATTTTGCTAGCCTGTCTATCGCCAATAACTAAGCACCGGGTGACGCACAAAATCAACCAGTAAAAAGCCGACTCCTCATCCGCTGTCCACAATTCCGATATGTGTGATGGAATTCGTAACTACATGAGGCTTATGCACGACGAATTACATCATCAAAAACAAATTCCTCACCCAGACTGAGCCACTTGTTTCTAGTCTATTTCAGTGGCTTTGACGTTAAATAAATCATTCTTGCTTAGTGATGTGAACGGAGATTCAATCAAGATTTACATGAACCATGCGCTTGCGTCATTCAAAGAGAAAATCTGCAATGAGAAGGCTTCAGCTGGGTAGATCTTAAGGAGGGCAAATTTGTGTCCCTTCGTGGTCTAAAACAGCGCATTAGATCGGCGTCAGTTGATTTTTTTGGAAGACGTAAAGAGTGTCTCTGCATGGTATGTATACTATGCGATGTTATCCGATGGCAAGTTACGAACATTCATCGTACTTTCCCGAAGGTAGCTCGCTGATGAAAAATTATCTCCTAAACAACAACCCAAACGGAGAAGATAGCTACGATACTAGGTGCACTCTCTGTTCTTTGAAGGCCCAGTCACATAAATGATATTTTTTTGAAAATGTGACGGTTCTAATGTGGAAAAATTACGTTAGCTGGTACCTTACCTTACGCCGCCACCCAAGATGTAATCACGGAAGGCTGGGTTCTACAGGAAGATGCGTCATACTCTGCACCATTGTCTTACGTTTCTCGTACAGTTGTATATTCAACAAAATTTGTATTTCCATGTGATCCTTAAGCCGCTTACAAGCTTAAATTGCGTGTTTCAGCTGACACCAGAAATACGCCCATTTGCAAATCAATTTGGTTTTCACGAGAGACTCAACTGAATCCCTCGTTTATGACGTTCCACAACTGAATGTGCTGCACACAGGCCGCCTCATGTTTCAGTTGGTACGTTATTCGAGATATCGCAGTATATTTTCATGAAGGAAACTACCCACAAGTTTGCTGTCGGAGAGTTTTCAGCAATCTTGTGAGTAGTTTCCTTCATGAAAAAGTATCATCACCATTTTCCAGTGGTTGCGGACGGTTGGCCTCTGTAGTCTTGGCAGCGGATAACTGACATCAAAGCACTTCAGTTCTATAAGTACATTAAGATGTTTGGCAGTTAATGAAGAAGAGGGCCATTAAATCATTCAACGTACTACTTGCTGAGCCATGCAAGTTTGCTGCAAACTACTCCTCAATAATCGAACGAAACGGCAAGTAGAATATCGTTGCGACGTCATTGTGTGCTTAGATATGATTTTGTGTCAGTAAGCGTCATATTGGATGTGATTGTGATGTTTGTGTATGACTTGCGGTTTGGATTATTGGTCTTATTGTCTGATTTCCTGATTAGTTAACGTCTAGTGGACCCCTCTCGTCGGATCACCCTCTTCTGTGGTTCGTATAGTTGTTAGTTAGCTCCAGTTGGGTTTTCCGACAAATTTGGCTAGTCTATGCTTGTAGTGGTGTGCACATACCATAGGTAGATTGACTGGATTGGTGGCGTGCTACCATAAGCCCAAGAACTTTCTTGCTTATACACTTGCCGGAACACTCACATCATCCAGCTCGAATTTGTGTCCTACTTAGTCTTCGTGTACAGAGACCAGACGTAATGAATCACATCCTCTTTGATTCCTACTCACGCTTTTCGTCCGTTTTTTGACATTACGATTATGGCAGTCCATACGCTGTGTTCTGGTCCTTAGGATTCCAGATCATTTTCCTTAAGGCAGTTGGTTTATGGTCTTTTGTGGTCCTCCTTGGTCATGAAAACTCTGGTGAAATTCCAGATAAGTTTTTGAGGCACAGTAGGAAGATAATGTTGACGGTTGCTTGTGGTGGCACTCCCGTATATCTTCTTCACCAGGTTCCTCCCGGTTTGTGAGTATCACCCCTTTTGAAATAGTTGATATTGGTAACGGCCAGCCCTACTTCCCGATTCGCAATACTTCGACCTGTCGACGTTCTTGTGAGCCACTTGGAGTTTGACAACTTTGAAGCAACCGTTATTATGGTAGTTGCCGTGGTGTCTGATACCCAAATGCGTCTACTTGTGACAAACGCAAGTTTAAGGCATCCTATTAACTCGCAGTTCAAAGCTGGTAGTTGATTGCTCATTTTGAAATCAGCTGGCACCTCTAACTATGGTGTTGAGCCGTTCACGAGCCTTGTAAACCGTTATTTGTCACAAAATGAAAGAAACCGATCTGGAGTTCGAGACTGGCTATTGGTACTTCAGTTTGTGCTAGTTTCCCGGGCTCCTGCCAAATTTTTTTAACTCACTTTAATATACCTGTGTATATGAAAGTTCATGATACACACTACTGGGAGCAGCGGATCGTCAGGTGAATCGGTAGCTCCAACGGAACCGACTTTCAGTCCGAGGGATCTGCCCCAACTGTGGACACACTAGAACTGATCGAACAGAGATTACCACTCCCGAGTTATTGAATTGATATGCACATCGATCATTCAGGAAATAAATCCAGGGGACCAGCCACAAAGGCCGTCACTCAACGTCTTTCGTCGCCAGGACGGAAACGATCACAAACGCGTTGCTACCCAGCACCGATGCACTGTTAAAAAATGAAGCGAAGCTAATCTGCAATACAATGTCGGTCGATTGGTGGCAAGCTTTGCTACCAAAAGGACGACGTAGCGAGTAGTGTTGATTTAATACTTCGAGTAACAGTAACTTATTCGGCTCGTAGACAAAAGAAATATTCCAACTTTGGACGATTTCAAGAAGATTTCAAGCAATTCATTCCCATAAGCAATTGCTTGCTGTGAAGAAGCTGCTTCGACCTAGTGCATATTGCAAAGGAAACCTGATGCGATATTTCACTATTCTCTAATATGATATTGGTTAGCAGTCTTCCACCATGTACTACTTTTCTCGCTTTTTCGCACTCTTCTCAAAATCCTAATGGGGGGCTGATAGTTAAGCCCTATGCTGCCGATCTTCTCATCTGACTTGCAAAGATTCCGTCACCTTTCGTGAAGACGTCTACAGAGTGTGGTTGACTGCGCCACCCAACTTGATCCAACACCTGATCACCTACCAATAAGTACACCCAAGCTACCGCCATTCCAACTCACCGATGGAGAATCACTGCTGTATTTTCGGATGATGTGACGCGAAATGTAATTGTCGTTCTTCCTTAGAGAGTGGACGATGTTGTGTAAGTGAGATTAGATTCTAGCTTTATTTCAGGATGAATGTGCTAAACGTAACGCGTTTGCTACTTTTAAAGCGCCCACTTAGGCGGTACAAAGTACAAAACAGTGAAACATTTATCGGCTTGATTCAGACAATATGCAAAGCGAGTGGTTTCATCTATGACCTAACACATTAGCGTGAACTATTCGTATAACCATTGTCAAGTGGTTCCATTAAGTGAAGAAACAATGATGTGAAAGCGACAGTGATACTTGGTTATCAGATATGCTGTTGGACTGTGCTAAACTGTTGCGCATCGAAAACTTAACTGCCATTTAGCAGATTTGTGCATATCAGATCAAAATACTTTGTTTGCTCCACAAGACTGCTGGACGACCGTATTGTTGAACAAAGGTTTCGCACGTTTGAATAATCCTAGGGTTGAAGTGTGAAGCGTCCAGGTGGAACCTTAATTTATACTTGGAGATTCAATTTCTAGATGATCCGTATGGAGAAACCTTCAACCGCAAAATGCACATGTTTGAGTCCCTTAGTTTACGTTTGCTGCCTGATAACGATATATATGTCAACTGCCATAGTTTCGCACCACATCTACAATTTTACAGAGTAACGTATATGATAGTAACTTGGCTTCACCATGTCTGAAAACCGAGGCTTTATATTAGTCAACTTGAGAAGCATCACTATTTAGAAAAAAATCGTCCAGCTGTGGCACCCTTCCGGCGCCCAAATACCATGCTACCTGAAGGTTGCACGAGGGTTGGGATACTGCCAGGTTGCCAGATTCGGATCCAAACAAATTATATCAAAATCCCAGATAAATTTTATGATTGACTGGACTCACACATAATTACGGTGAACTCAGCAGTTGTTGATGGAACTGGAGCAATGTTTTTCGAGGTCATCACAACAACCTACAAGTGTAATTTTAAGTAATCGTTAAATTTCGACTCTTTGGTGAATTACTTCGGTCGAACACAGAAAACCTCTCCAAACGCATCATTGACTTTTAGCGAATGCCTAACTGTTGGGTCGCATTGCTTGGGCGAAGAACTGTCGATAAGTTTCATGTTCCGTCAGTTCTCATCATTTACCAATTGGAAAGGTAAACAACTTGTTTGAGCTGTTGCAGAGCCGAAAACGGAAGAACACCGGCGTCTTTAGTCTCCAGGGAGGTTAGCTGGGTAGCATTTAGTACATTGGGGCCATTCCGGCGGTAGTTGCCATATACTCCAAGAAGAATATCTAGTTAACGCCCAGAAAGGTCACTTACCTGGAACCGATAAACGTATTCTGTGTTAAAAACTCATGTGTCAATTAGGTTGCTGTTATCGGGAATAGCGAAATTCCCCTTGAATCTCATGTCTATGAACTTCTTTAACAGAATCCGTTGCGCAAACGCTACCTCACATGACATTTTGGGCGAAATTCAAGATACCGAATTTGGCCTCATTGCTAAGTATAAGATCCACGGATACCGTGGACCATCCACAATTGGTTTCGGTCATCCTGAAGATCACTAGGCAGACCCAATCCACGAATCTTTACGAAGTTTTTCCTAAATAGACGCCAAATTTTGCGTGTGTCTGCTCTTCGGTCGCCCTCCTCTGTACACAGTGCTCTCACTCTCCTAAACATCGCTGAGGCTATGCTAGCATATACTGCTTTTGGATGTGCAGAGGAGTAGTCTAAGACCGCACCACTATCTGTTGATTTCCGGTATACAGTGGTTTTTTAATTTCCCACCACTCTTGTGTGTCATGCAGTCAAGGAAAGTTAGTGTACCGGATGTGGATTCTAGCTCTATGCTAAACTTGATGTGAGGGTCCAATGTGTTCAGATATTGAAAGAATTCGTTCACCTTATCCCGCTTTATCACAACAAACGTGTCATTTACGTAACGCAGGAACACCCTTGGTGGACACTCGAATCGGTTTAAAGCTTTCTGTTCGAAGTCTTCCATGTACATGTTGGCCAAAATCGGGGATATTGGTGAACCTGTCGCTAAATCTTGTTCTTTTAGGGTATATAATTGAGTCGAAAACAAAATGACTGAGGTTTAGACATACCTTTATGCCTTCAACTATATCGTCTACAAAACAGGGACACCTGAAGTCATTGGAAGGGTACTGAACACGGCTAACATTAGAGCAGCTTTCCAGAATGGGACAACTCTACGCTCGATGTTGGTGCATTTGAAGGATCGCCTTCCGGTTGATAGGACAAAGAACTGTGTATAGAAAATAAAAAGTAACGATTGTACGAAGGTTTATATAGGTCAGACAGCTGGGGAATCGCACACCAGAATCGATGAGCATAAGCGTTCCATTAACAGACCACCGATAAACGCAGAGGAATTCCGGGTGTTAGTCAAAGATTCAGCAATGACAGGGTATGCTCTAGACACTGGGCATAGGATAGATTTAGACGGGGTTTAAGATTCACACCACAGCGACTGGTGGCCGAGGCGGTGGAAATCGCCAAGCATCCCAGTGTGAATAGAATAGAGGGGGTAGAACTTGCAAACGTGTGGAGAGAGGTCTTAGATCAGCCGAGATGACACGGGGCGCCGTGCAATTATCAGCGAAATGTCCTGGGTCCAAAAGTGCAAAATCTAAGTAGAGCTAGATCCAATTAACCACCCCAACCCCATCCCCTAAACCAATTGTCTCAGCACCCTTGGACGAACACAGGTGAACGAAATCTGTGAACGACCCCAAGAGGAATTTTCCATCACGGTGTCCTAGACTGAAGAAGCAGGGACGAAAATATCCGGGTTCATTATAAAGACGAACCCACCCCTAACCAATCTATCGTAAATCTTAGTCATTCCCACTAATCAATAAACAGGAACATCAGACTGAACAACAAACACTGATCAAGTCACTAATCATAAGAAAACTCACACATTGGTTCCCTGACTGCCTTAAGGCCCAATGAACCTACTTACTTACTCACTTGGTCTGACGAAGTTTTTGCGTCAAAAGCGAAAATTTGCCCAGCAATAAATCCACCGATTGTTTACCAAACCCCTCTGAAATGGGTCGTATGCAATTTCGTCGCTTGTGTGGCACACACTGTCAGGCTCACTCGTCGAACAGACATTTGGATCGCTTTCTATCCAAACAGATTAACTTTTGTCTGCATTGATTCCTGTTTATTCTAATAAACAATCCGATCTTAACAGCTCAACTATGCCACAACTATCATGACTGGAACAAGGAAACAATAAATACATTATTAGTCTTGATAACATTATGGGATCACATAGATAGAAGGACCTGTTTAGGTTGACCAGAAACGGCAGCAGAGTAACAGTGTTGAGCACAGATGTCATGTTGTCAATGATGATGATAACTCGAAACCACCTCGGATACACTTAACAAACCAAACTAACTGGAAATGGACTTTTTTCCCATCAACACCTGGGTACACAAGGATCTTCTCCGTTTCAATCCAGGTTAACTCCATGCCTAATTTGATTCCCGTGCCCCATATAGACACGTCCCAAAGCATTTTCGAACTTATAAGCGGGATCAAATAAAGTCGCTAAGTGATATAACCGACTGCCTCTACGTCAGGGTATCCTAGCACGGAACAAAGTACTGTTTTCGAAGGTCATTCGTCAAAGACATTCTGCCTCGAAACCGAGCGTAGCGAAGTGATAGCGAATACTGCCAGTACTCTTTTATCCACTGTGTGACCAGATATTTTGTAGATGCATTGTAGATGATAATTCACCCAGGACCAAGTCTGCTTGCTTGATAAGTTCTCTCGATTCTAACGTCTCCATATACCAGTCATTTGTAGGCGCATCGTCTGAACCACTGTAATTTCGCGTTGCAAAAATTCACCGTCCACTTGGCATACATTGCGGCGAATTCTTGCAGTTTTCCGTCAAATTTGACTTTAACCAGTCAAAATTGCGAACAGGGGAAACGTACACACAAAGTTGGGTAGAAATCTAATGTGTACCGGATACAGTTGATGGCGTCTGTATCGGGTCAAAAAGGACGCATACATAACAATCAATGCTATGATGTCATGATAATTTGTGTGGTGTTGTTCGTTCATAAACTTCTACTTCAGCCTTGCAAAAAGTAACGAGACGAGCTGATTGTTATGCAGAATCGTAAGAGAAATCATCAGCCCGAAATTTCTGTCTTTCACAATGGTCTGATTACATTTATAGGTCGAAAAGCTAATCGTATTATCATTTTGCTTACCTTTCGCTCCTGTTATAATCCTTCTACACTTCACTTCCAGCGAGATTCGACTCTTGCTTACAGTTCCAGTAGTGAGACAGAATGAGCACAAAAGTTCAAGCCGAAAGGAATATCGGCAGATCAGAGTGCTCCAATTGTCACTGATTGATCGACTGAGCTTGGCACTTTGGCTGCAGTTTAATCGTCTTTTGAGGTGATAGTGTGAAACCACTGACGTGATGAAATCTGCCCTGGCTCGAAACCGCCAGACCAATGGGAACACAAAGTCAAAACCTACTACCTAACAAACAAAGCAAGAAGCAGACTCGCAGTAGGGTCAACTGGAGAACATCACTGCCAAGAACTGGTAACATCAGGCATCTAGGTGACACAAACAGTCCCAAATTAGGAAACAGACTAATCAGTGGGAAAGCTTGAAAAGTCAACCCAAAGACCAGCGGTATATAAGGTTCACTCTAGAGGACTAGAACTTACATGAACTCATGTACTCAGAACATTCACACACTTCGACTCACAACGCACTTTAAATAACTATGGACCTATGCAGTCGCCTAAACTGGTGAATAACTTATTGTTACCGAATTGCCCAAATTAATAAACAACTCACTAATCACAGTTCAAGCCACACGAAATCGATCTTGTGCACTTCAGGCTCCATTGCCTGCGTTTTCGGCAGAGTGCTCCGCAGTTTCCAACCAGGTATCAGTCATTTATACCAAGCTTATGAAATCACACCGACTGGGGTTCTTTGCGTCATTGTTGACCTCAGCTCAACATATAAAGAAAGTTACTCCGGGCTGTTCCAGTTGACTAACTATTGATAGTGTATCAATAAATGTGTATTCGTTTTTTCACTTACGTTTGATTTTTGGAATAAATACCAGTGTTGTTGTTTTCACTACCAGCTATTCTGTGGGTTTACAAATGAAATCGAACTCCAAAATGAGCTTTGCGCCCAAGCCATCCAACTTCACCTAATGAGTTTCAAGAAGTGAGGGATATGAGAGGGTTTGGGATCCGACAACGAATTTTCTAAACTCTTGCGTCTAAGTTACCAATACCAGTGTGCCAACCACTGGTTGTTCGAGGGTAACGGTGACCATACAGATAAATTAGTATGACTACCTGAAAACGTAAACAGCTCGTCAGAACGCACTTGTTAAACCTATTCTTTAAAAAACTCGTCACCAAATGAAACGGTGAATTATGCTTTTGTTATTTGAAGTGAATTTTAGTTGTGAATAGGGGTTTTCAGAACTTATATTTTTCCTGTTAACTGTCCCCAGCATTCTTTGAAAAGTGATTTGGCCAAACCCTTCAAATGATCTTATAAGACGAATAAGGTATCCCACCAAAAAGATGATTTCATCTGAAACCAAAGTGTCCCGAGCACTTTGCAAAACTTTTGGTCCCATGTTAGTGGCTGCAAAACTTTTGATACAGCTAACTTGAATCCAAACCTTTTACAGGCTTACCTAGAGACACTCTGGAGTTCTCGCAGGGTTATCCCAAGAAGTTTGTCGGGACGCAAGGATGTCTAGAATTGAAGGGGTCGAATTAATTTATTCTCCACAACAGGTGCATTCACCCGAGGTTTTCAGTAGAGACTGTGTGATATGTATCCATCAAAAATTTCTTTTTTGTGACTGATCACCTTGTCCACCAAGGTAAGCTTGTAGAATAATCACCTGGCCTTTATTCAAATTAAGCTCAGTTCAAACTCGGATTGGTGGCTGTGTGCGTTATACTTCTGGCAGCTCGGAGGTTGAACACAAGTGCTAGTCACTGATTACTTGAAATCACGTTGACCATTTTTAGTGGAAAACTGCTAACAAAGGCCGTCCCAATTGACCGGAAATTTGACAACTTTCGCTACCCATAGGAAACCTTCATAGATCGTTCTTTCATAATACTTCTTCATAGATATAGCGCAAAATTTGGGAACCCATCCCAACATGTTGTGATCCGGAAATTCTACCGACTAGAGGAAAATTGACTGGAAGCTTTGCTTCGTGCACAGCTGTGTCACACTGGTAACCATCATGATAATATATTGTCGGATAATGATTGCATAATGTCGGTCATGCGTCCATCTGCTTTGCATGCAAGAATGACTGATGTTCGGTCGGTCGTTTTAGATTACAGAGTTGCTTTGATGAGGTAATTTGATTATTCAACCCTCAACAGCACCATAAAAACGGAATTTCTGATTAGAGGGCCAGCAATTTAGGTCAAACGGATACATCACGAATTCCTGATTGGAACACCGAGTTAGGGTGTGTACAAACATATCTTTTGAAGAGCTGATTTGCATGAAGTAAAAGGACGGTGTTTTGCTTTGGAAAAATGCACCATCTCTCATTAAAACGGCTGCTTCAGGAAACTTGACTATCAAAAGCAAAGGCCCAAATTACTCAGAGTATGCAGTCCCATCATGTGTTAATGAGATTTACTGTATTCGGAAAGGCAACCAATAACCCATAAAAATTTCATCCGTTCGTTGGTCGACGAACTATTTTTTTCGACTTGAATTTTTATCGGACCAATAAAATATCTCACAAGACTTAAGGATTGTAGTCTAAGGACTCCACAGTATAAGATATGAGGGTTAACAACAAAAGCATCTAAATTTTTAAATTAGTACTGTGGTTTCTTTCCTTGATAGATGCTGTTGGAATTGCTGGTACATCACAACGAACAAGAATAATATAATTTCCGAGTAACTACTTATCAGGAATACTTTGATTTGCCTACCCCGACCGTAGCAAACGTCCCGCAGACGGAACTTCACTAAAAAATCGTTGGTGGGCAGATGGTTAAACGATCAACAGCAGACAAACAGAAGTTAGCAAGTTGTCTTTGAAGCAAAGAGGTATTTTGGTTGAAACCTCGTTTCCTATTGTATCATCCTGAAGAGCCTAGTTAATTATTCCTACAGAGCTGAGTGAAGCTTTGCTTGAAAATAGAATTTAGTGGGAGATATCAGCATACTTAAACATCCATGTTTCCATTACCAGAATTTGTGACTTACACTGCAAATGGTTTACTGATGAAAACACAGGGAAGTGGAACCGATTCTCAGACGACCGATTGCAAACAAGAGATACAGCTTGTGAGTAGGGTGGATGCCACCGGACTGACGAAGATTTTCGAGCGTTTATACTAAAGTCAAGAATTTTTCTCATAAGTTTTCAGAGCACGAAGTATATCGACTTTGAATAATACACCGCATTACACATGTTACTTCAAACAGTTTCTAACAATCCATGACCTTCAAGTTTTCTTCAGGTTATTGATTATTATTTAGGACTAAGCTGCTCCAGGCCACAGACTCGAATTGAAGTTTTCAAGAGTCTCTCAATGGCTGGTATTCACGGAAATACAATTGCGGGAATAGAGGACCATGCACAACCCAAGATCTCTACGAGCTGGCCACTTTATCGGTCAAAAGTGCTATGGATTTTGAACAGACAAAAGTGTTGAGGAACCTCAGGTTCCACGGGGCCAATCAATTGGTGGACCCATCATGAATTAAAATACACAATCATCTAATGAAGCATGGAGCTGGCAGAAAGCAAGTGCACTTTTTATCCAATAAAAATCCACCGTTCTGCATCAGTAAACTAAGATTACTCTGAAGTGAACTGTGTCGTATTTGATCCATTACAGGGAACACAGCCACACTTAATTTTGCTGCTTCTTCAGTGGGTTGGCTAGCTGGACTTGACGGACACTTGACCTCCAGACACATCCCAGAATCAAACACTGTTCCACAGAGAAAGATCTGAGACTCATCACATGGATAACGACTTTGTAGAACGCCGATTATGATGACAATACTGTGAACTAAGAGCAAATGGATGTGAAAGCTAACACAGAGTTCAGAAATCAAACTAGACCGAATTTTAACCACCTGAATATGGATGATGAGATTGGCCAGCGAGATATCCGAACTTACCAAGACAGAATGGGCGGTCGTGTATGCAATCATACCATGACACCGGTCCTGCTCTTGACACATTCAGTAAACTAGGAGGCTGAAGATGATTACCTCTCTCTACTAACTCAAAAGGAAGTGCAATGACTTCATACGGTGACGTCGACAAGAAAGCCGTTTGCACTCCTGTTTGATCAGGAAGTGGCTGTGATTGCACGTTACAATGCCATGCATTGTCGTTTACCTAGACGCCACTACCACGTTCAGGGCTCCATGAAGCAAAACTGGCGGGTCGTGACACGGCTTCCAGGTGTCATCTGCGTATCTAGCGGGGTAATAGCCACAGTGGAATAAACGGCCATAGTGGTTATCTCAGGCCATTGATTCAGATACCACAAGCACACGTGGTACGCCATACCTGGTTTCCACAATAGGATAAACAACTTTTTCAGATATCATCAACATAGCCAAGAGTAATGAGAGGCCCAAGCACAAGTATCAAAAACGAAAATACACACCCTCCAGTAAGCGAGCGGCTGACATTTCGCTTCCTATGCATGAGTGTGCCATGTAGTCAATATCTGGAGGAATGTCTGGTTCTGACGTCACGTTGCTTCGCCAGTTCAGAGGGTATGAAAAGACAGGATTGAAAATTCAGCACACCATCACACGGGTTGTCTTGACAATCGAGTGGTAATCGGTTAATGTATTTAACCTACAGATTTCATGTAAAACTAATTTATCATTGGGGTGAAGATTGAAGTTGCCAAACAATTAGTGAATGGATACGCCCCTTAAAAGGAACTTTTTGTCATCACTGATTATGTTGATTTTGTTCAACCAGAAAGGAATGTTATTTTGAGCCATAGTCTCATGAAGAGACTACAAAGTTGGATTTAGAACACTTGTTGAGTAGATGAGGAATAAAACGGCAGCCGGAAGCAGAATGGTGCTGGATAGAGTGCATCCACCATGGTCAACCATGGTAAGCCTGATGTAAGCCTGATTTCTTATAGGTATGTGGAATGTCTATGACATAAAAAGTAATCTACTGATAAAGCTGAAGCACATTTTCTAGTTTACTTAATCGCGTTTCAGCTGTTAGTAAAGGGTGCACCTTAGCAGAATTATTATTTTCTGATGAATGTAGCTTATTATTTCAAGTACCTCTTTTCGAGTACCTCTTGTTACCTTGGCCGAATAGAGGAGACCAAGGTGTTACAGTTTAGTGAAAACAGTCTAATTGGGTGTACAAAATGAAACCACTAAGAAAGATTGATTGAACGGAGGTTGTTTCAGAATCATCCCCGTCGGATTTCCTATCCTTCGAACGCATTTGCTTGCAACCAATGGATCCAGGGATGAGTTCCATAAAGGCAAGCAACCGGAAATGTCCTTCTTCAGATCTTATTATTTGAAAAGCAACCTCTAGCCCTAACCACGCGAGGTAATTACGCTTTATTTAGGGGACATAAAAAAACCCGGAATGCTTGTCACCATCGGTTCAGTGTTATAAGCTATGGCAGATGTCACCGTTGGTGTGACATCCAAAACTACTTCTCAAGTCCATTTTGATGGGCCCAAAGAAAGGAATCAGATCAAAAACCTGCCATTCTGCCTCATAGAACAAGTATACTGGTTATTCCTTTAACGAATACTTCTGTCGGAATATAGAGTAAAATGGTCAACAGTAGCTGGTCTCGCATTGACAGAACTTTATCAAGGGTGTCCCATTATGCACGATGTTCATACGGTTCTCGTATCATCTCACCAGTTTACACAAACTAACCTGCTGATGGCTGATCAGACACTCGTTTAACTTGTAAAACACTCTCATGTCCATGCTCTTTATTGACAAATTAATTGAATGGCAAAGCAGTCTTTTGCTGATTTCTGGATTGTTGCTGGCGTTTTCCTTATTCAGAGGGTTCTTGGGTAAAATAATGTGCCGCAAATTAAACCAATATGGCTGTGAGGTATTTCCTCCAGCAATTATTGTTTTATTGCTTAGCATCACAAATGAAATGCAGATGACATTGTTACGCATCATATGGTAAGGGATTATGGGCAGAACACTTCGCCTATAAAATACTGCGTAAAAACTAGAGACTGCCATGTGGACACAGGCAATGCGTAAGGTGGCTGATCTTCATATTCTTCTAACCTTCTCATGGCTAGTTTGGCTGCTCATTCATGTGTACTTTATCAGGTCTGTACATCACAGCAGACGATCAAAATTAAGTAATCACTCTCCAGAAAGACCTAATTTTAAGGGATTAATGCAGTATTTGGGGTTGACGTAGCTCGAAAACGAAGCCTGAAAACTTCAACTACGTTAAAGGCAAACGTGTGTGTACTATGGGTAATTGGACAACCCCTTGGTGCGTTGATATGGGAACACGTAATTTGCATCCTGGTCATTATTCTGAGGGGACTTGTCTCCTCTGGCACTTAGAACGAACTTTGTTAAAAGTATCTCGAAGAATGCCCAGCTCAAGCAAGCTTTCGCGGCAACGCAGTGAAGCTCTTTAGATTATGATCATGACCTCGTTTGGTGCTCTTCTAAAATTTAGTGACACACAGTCACCTACTCTGAACACACACACTCACAGTGTGATTGCAGTTGCTTAGTTTGGTGTATTGGTAAATCCCGACACATAGAGTTTGATAAACAATGTTTGATCACTGAAAAACAATTCAAAAATAAAGGATGACTATTTTGCACATCTCAGCTGAAGCATCTACAGGTTTGTTCTTTATGCTGTATCAAATGGAATCTGTTTAGCTTTTTACCTGCCGGGTTCCAACAAACTCAGTCTTTCATTACGAAGAAAATCTGTGGCAGATTTTAGTAGTGTTGTTCAGCAGCTCTTGTTTTGGAACTGAAATCTCGAACCTAAATCGGATCCTGTTTTATTCATTCGGCGAATGATGGGTTAAACTCACGCTATTTAGTGACATTTCACTATACGATTTTATCGATCTCAGCAGCATGTGCTTTGTGATCAAGGGGAATTATCCCAGGGAAGACTTAAATTGCCGAAATCTGTTTATCAGGCGCTTGTCTTTGAACTGTTCAGGTTTGTTCAGCTGAATATCTTGGGTGTTTCGAACTATGAATTAAGAGCGAGCGTTTGACAAATTGAAGTTGTTGTACACAATCGTGGGTGCGACCGAACTAAAAGTCCACGGGAACGTTACTCCAGGCAGAACAAATGAGACTGAGAACAGAGTAGATAGGTTGTAACCATAAGAAATATAATATAATTTATTTTCACGAACGTTCAATAGTACTGAATCACTGCCCAAGCCACCTTTGGTCCACAGGCCATTTTTCAGTTCTGATGCTATTGTTTTTTTTGTTTCGTACCAATAACTTCGAAAACAGCTTTATGGAAGTGCATGATTTTGGCTGCAACGAAGCGTAACACTCGTCATGTGGCCTGGCTCACCAGTACTACTCGGTATTGGCATACAAGGGAAGCATATGAGTACTGAAACCTTAATAACACAAAGGACTCACTAATGGCAGGCGGATGTGTGACGAAATAACGTAAGCTCAAGTGCGTTTGTGTGTACTAAGGGAAACGTTCGCGATACGTCATTTGATACAGCACTCACCCAGTAAACAAGAGGTCACAGGTTTGAGTCTCCTGCAGAGCCTTTGTATTGCATGTACTTTGGTCTGTAATCAAGATTTTCTAAACCAACCTTTCTCCTACATCAAACTTGAATGTACGGATAGAATACCATGCCTGAAAATTGTACGTTCCCAATTCCCCTTACCTTGTCTTTTTAGTAATTAAAACAACCTCCTTTTGCTAGGTTCATGCGAACTTAATCGGATGAAAAAAGTGATTTTGGACACTCATGCGAAATGTTTGGTGGTAAAGTGGTAAATTTAAGTTGAGTCAGAACATTTCGTCCTTATCACTGGTCCAGTCAGACGTGGCAAATTCTCTGGTAAGCAGCACTGACGGATTTTCGTGAATTTAAAAAGCACGACACCAAGCTGTTCATCCATTTATCTACTGATTGGTGATCAGGGTTTGTTGCTTGGCTGAACTCGGCTGTGTGGGTGGACAGAATCAGTAAAAGCGTGAGGTGTTCAATGTTTCAGCAATTCACCCCAAACTTGTAGTTGGGTGACGTGAAATCAGTTTATTATGGTGGTGAAAGCAGCCACTATCCCTGAGCACCGGTTTGGTGAACGTAATAAATCTGGGTCAGAGACTAATGTTCTGTTCACTCAGTGAGCATTTATGAGTTAGGCCATCCAAATCATCAGAGTGATGGTGATGTCAGTCTGATTAGTTGAACCCAGAGATTGTTATGGTTAGCTGAACGGCCGCATGAGCAATATTTTCGTAACGCAGTTTTTCCTGGTTTCTCTTGTGGAGTGAATGGGATTCAGTCATAATTATCTAGAATAAAAAGACGTTCAGTCATCTGAAAGTTTCCGTCTAAAGGGAGTCCCATCACTCATCCACATCAGGCGGTCACACGTGTTGACTGGCTTTTCGAGCAACAACTTCTCAGATAGAAGTTTCACTCATTGGATCAAGTTGACTCTTCCACTCAGCTACTTATAGATTGTTGGTAGTGTGAGGAGAATTTGGTGTTTTGTGAAGATTTCGTCCTGTGAGTGAAGTCAAGAATGAAACAGCTGTACAGTGCCTCTCGGCTTTTCAGCATGAATCACATTCAATTACAGGACGAAATCCTCACAAAACCCCGATCTCTTCACACCACCAACCGTATCAAACGATTAGCTGGATGTTTCGGTTTGAAATCAACGTTTGATTCTTAACTGTTCTGTCCGAGCTTGCGTAGCCTGACAATATCTCAGCCCTTGTGCTTCATTCAGGTTGTATGGATGTTGCAGCCAAGCTCTCGGTTAACTACCGTTATGACGTCACCATGGAAAATTGCTCGATCGCAGAAGTCAACAGATAGCGTGTAATAGATGGGGGTTCCACAGTGCGACCATGACATCGTTTTCGAATAGCGAGTTCCCAATAAGCTTTTGAACAGTTCAGAATAGTGAGTCATCATAATTGTGCAAATTTCTCAGGTAAACTCTTAGAAAACCTCGTTCTAGCTAGTCCGGCTTTTCTAATTTCTGAAGCGTTAAAATCGCCTTCATTTGATTAGTGAAACACAGCGTGCATTGGGAACAGCGGGGAACATTGAGAACAACAAGTATTGGGAACAACAAGCATTGGGAACAACGAGTTGCACTAGCAGCTTGGCAGCGCAACGTTTTGATAAGCCACCAAACTAACGCTGTTGGCTCAGCGCTATAACAGGCCCAGTGTGAGCGGGTTTATTACGGACTGATACATGCAGGTTGGTCTCCTTTTGATATGCGCATCTCACTCACGAATGAGTCGCAGGCTCATCCAATGATTAACCTGATATAGAATAGTGGTTATCCACGTTGACAGCAGAGGGAACGTTACGTGACCGTGGATTAACTTATCTTTTTTCAGCTGCGGGTACTTGTGTAAAGTTCTTACTTTGGATATTTCAACCACTGCTTGAATTTAGAGCCAAACTCTCATGACCCTTTGCAAAATTACTGTTAATTCACAGTTTGTACTGAATTTTACCTCTGGTTGGGGCACCCTACTCGATATTTACGAAATTTTCGTCGCCAAAAGTGGTACTAATAAGGAGAAGATCTGCTTCGGATTTCGTTTAACTGCTGTTTCACTACTAACATTTGTGAATGAGGCGGTGTTGTAATCCACAATCACTTTTGATCCGATCTATGTGTTTGAACTGATTGAGCTGGTACTAAACTTAGTCCGCTGTAGTCATTATCGTACTTATTCTTCCACAGAGTATGCTGCGTGCAAGCTGTCTTGAGACCCCAACGCTGAGATTCAGTTTCGTTTCTTTTCTGAAATAAGTAGCACCGGAAAAATGCTCGTAATTTACAGCTAGCCAGCTTTCAGTTCGGAGAGTTGAGTCCGTAATCCCAGTGATGAATAAACACAACGACAGTTTCTTCTTGCAATGGTCATGCCGCTTGATGTAAACTAATAATATGATATTAAAACCATTAATGCCTGAATTTTCTGAGGTTTCACGGATCACCATTACGGTCAAAATCCTACATCAGATGATTTGTGAAAGGAAAAATAAAACTCCATTCTACCAGAAGCTTCATCAGTTCTATTGACCTAGCATTGGAGAAGTGGATAAGGTACGTGAAACCAGTTTGGTGCGCTTACTTTTGCAGGTAGCGAGTTTTCATTATCTGAACATAAAAAGCTCTGTACAAAAGGCCTTTAGGGGTCAAGTCATTCAGCAGACTAAAAGCACGAAACGGAGGAGCTTGAAACGCACTTCGTACGTTTATTCTGCTGTGTTTTATGAGAAAAAACCTGGTGTAAACATGGACATGATAACCGACACAATGGAACAGGGATCACGTTATTAACGGAAGTTCTGTTTCTTAGTAATGTCGCATTCGCTTCATCATCATAACCATTACCTTGACTGGTTTTTTGAAACTGCAAGTTTGACTGGCCCCTATTTTCGTGACCACAAAAATTGTTTGGCCCAAAACTTGCATATCAAAAAATTGTTTTTAGTTGGAACAAACAGTGCAGTTCAAATACAAATCGAATAAACAATTAAATACGACGCCAATTTACAAGTATTCCATTTTCAAGAGAAGGTATATAAATCCAACTGAAGCTTGTAGTGTCAGCAGGCAACAACCAAAAAAGATTATCAGCTTTATCATTGGTACGTAACTTCGGACAGGATCCGGGCACCTGGATGAATTGAAAAAAAAAACAAATAACAGCAAGTAACAGTAATAACAACCAACTATCGATGAGGTCTTATTAGGTAAAGATTTAGCTTATCTCTCGTGAAACCTCCCTATCGTGAGTCTGTGCAAGCCAGGAATGCTTCAGTTTCTGAAATCGACTGATCCACCAGTAGGATGGTTGACTGCGTTTGTTGGCCGATTTTTATCAACCGACAATCAATAATCACCCATTCACTTGTAACTAATAGAAAGCTTGATGTTGCCTCGGAGGATTTGGCGACGTATATGGATCAGATTATCTTCTTTTGAATTCACATTCGATAAGCTAGGAAAGGTGCTACAATTTTAATATGGAGGTAACAAATAGTGTGGCGTTCTGTATCCAGTTCAGATGCATTCGTACGATAAGCCACCCTCATATCATATGCTTGAAAGAATGTAATGAATGGAGGGAGAGCGAAAACGAGCAATCCAGGCTGAACAGTGAAAATAGCGAGCAGAGCCCGAGGCATATGCTCCTTAACGGAGTAGGCCAGGGAAGTTCCACATGTCTTCACGCCGATCACCTACGAAATCAGAAGTCACTGGGTCTGATTGTTTTCCAACAAAAAGCTTTTCTTCACACAATCACACAATACCCATACAACAGCTAATACGCAACTCTATCTTGCAACACAAAACTATGAAGCTAACTTTGCCCGACTAATTAATTTGACCTTATGGGAACAACTACATTTTATCCTTATATCCAGTTACTAAGCTGGCGGTCGTGACCTTATTTTGGCCAGTTCATAAGGCACCAACGAAATTTATTGCCCACAATGTGCTGGAGAAAGCAGTTCAATGATGAAGGTCACTCCAAACGGTCAGGACTTCACGCTCTTTACTTGATTACTTTCAAACCCCAGCATTATAAATAAAAAAGCAGCAATGGGGCTATTCCAACTCTTCCATGTGTTATTCTGAGACTAGGATTATCCAGGACTAATCATTATGATATAGTTTAGACCACCCAACGACAATCACTTGAATCACTTGCATAGGCTGATCCAATCTGTGCTTTTGAGAAAATCGACTTAAAACTTGACGGTTACCTACAGCTGCACATTAACAATGCTGCTTGAAATATGAAAAATATATTTGGTTGTGAAATACCGCCTCTTTTTTCAGCGACCTTGTGAGTAGTCTCCTTTATGAAAAAAGCCTCTGTATGTTCCCAACTTTATAACGACCACTCAGCTGTAACCGGATGGAAACAACCATCACATTTCAACTGGTTCTTTGTTTTTCTATGATTCCAGCTTGTTGCTGGATGGGTGCCGGCCTTCTGCAAAATAAGCAAAATAAGCAAAATAAGTTTGATGGCGATTTTATTTCCATCCGCTGTTTCATTTCGATTCATTGCAAAATAACCCCAAGGAATGACCTATGCGGTTTCTGCGCGCTTGATACAATGTTTCAAAATCCAATCCAAAATTCAAAATTGTTTCTCAAAAGCGGGAGCAGCACAATCACTTTCAGAGCAACCATTGACGTGTTGTCCCAAGTATCAGCTACAATTTAGTGATAATTTGATGCATCTTCGTCGTGTTCTCAGGATCGTTGCCTATCCGGTCTAGTCATCGAGATGTGTTTCTGACCAGTGACTGCAAGAAAAATTTAAGTGGCTCCGAAGTGATTTGCGCTCAGTGATCACCTGTGAGCGTAGCTGTTTTTTCTTGTCCACACCATTATCCGGACGATAATTGACGTGATCCAGTGGTTGTACTTTATTCTTCATCAACGTAGATCAATAACCGAACATCATATGAATTAATTTATCCCTTGTGCCACATCTCATACTGTATGTATATAGTTTTGTGTATGACGCTTGATAACTTGGTTGATAATTTGACGTACGACAGGTTGACAATGACGATAAGTTGAGGTGGTTTGCAGGCGATTTGCAGTACCTGTCGGTGAAGTGTACTAAAGTAAATCCTTGTGGAAAACTTACCCACTCCGACAGGGTCGAAACTCAACCGAGTTCCCTTGACATTGGCCGAGACCTGTGACATTGTTGACTGGCACGCGACATTCTCTTGTACGGCTATGCCAACCCCTCCCACCACACAGAGGAGCAGAACACAGGGTCCACGGGCCCCAAGGTAACCTTTGCAAATAAGTATTCACACGAGCTTGTCAAAAACAATACGTAAGAGGGCGATATACATCTCCCTGAGAGGCATCCATTTTACACTAACTTCAGGTAGACGACCATCGAAGAAAGCCCTATTAAGACTTCTAAATACAACTGCTAGGTGTTCATGTTTACAATCACTTGTGCAAAGAGTTATACTAAGGTAGCTAAGATACATGGTTAATAGCCTGCAGGAATCTGCATCTACATTAGTTACTCTTAGGAACCATTTGATCAATTTTCATCAGTCAAAAAGCGACTACACTGTAAACCAAATCATATGAGAAGGTGGTGCACTCTCGTTCCAATAATGAACATTGTGGAGTGTGCACGGCGCCGATTTACAAAACCCATGTAGAATCATATTTTGGGCGAGTAGATGAATCGGTTAAGTCAATATGTTATCTGACTGACACTTGAAACTGTTTTGTTTGTATGCCCAGGGTATATACAAAGTGGCAAGCACTGCGTAAAACTGAGTCGGGTTTAGCGAATTTTCCCAGGTGAGGTGCATTCTGGTGTATATCCATTATTCCACGGAGTTGTTGGTACTTGTTCAAACAACACATTAGTGAGCTCAAGCCAGTGTGCATTTTCGTTGCATAATACTGCGCCTCAAAACTTGTCCCTGCTGTCATTCGTATTTACGCATCACCACTGTACAACGTTTATTTCAACACAGAATTGGTCGGAGCACGAAATATAATCAAGGTGTAACACTACTTATTGGGTTACAAGACTCCTTACTGGGTAACTCGTTTTCGCCTTCTTGGGGTCCATCAGGTAGTTGCGGTCTCTGAGTTCTTATGTTCAACATATCGTTCTACGTGGTGCAACATATACAGTTGAAGCGGGCCACGAAGAACGACAGATCTAACTATATGCATTTGAGTCTCTTATCATGATCAGGTAAACCTGTGACCACCAGATAGAGACCGACTCGTGCCCAAATTTTTGAAAACATTGTAAAACTGAGTCCTACACTAAGTGCCATTCACCAACCACGCTCACTAGTTGAGCGAGCGTGTGTTCCGGAGGGTGCGTGTGGAAATGCGTCAAACACACTCTAAAGTGTTGGTAATATAACGAAATGTGGAAATACCATGTTGAAGTTTTCCTTCGGTAAATGAAGCCAACCCGTGCCCAAAAGCCTAAAAGCCTTGATTTTCAATAAAGGTGAACTGGCTGTACAGATGAAGCTAGTTCACTTTCATTGAAAATCGTTAGCAGTGCGCTTCTCACGAATGTTCATGGTTATGCAAGCCATGTAAGTCACTCACAGAATAAAATATTGATTGGAGTCTTCTGCTTATTCTTTAGTAGACTGTTGTTTCCGAAAAACGTTAACAGCAGATTTTGACGAGGTTGATTTCTTAATCTCCACTGACTGGTTCATATTGTACGAAGCTGACCGCTTTCCGGTGATTGATCTGTTTACGAATGAATCGTTTCTAATGAATCCTTGTGGTCATAAACTCAGAACAAAAATTCTCGTAGCTGTTTTGATTACAATTCACTTGTAAGAAAGTGAAAAAGTAAATACTGAATGATTTCTTCGTTCGCTGTTGCTAATAGAGCGTCAGCATTAGTGTGTGGCATTAAATGAAATGAACGGTGCCTCATTTGATTTACACTATTCTATTCAGGATAGCCGCCACTCCAAACATCAACTTACCAATGACGAACATCGGGCAGTTCACACAGTCGACCATGCCATCCATACTCGCATAGACAGAGGAACGCTCTTTGATCGGAGGAACTCACACACGTACCACGATTGCGGCAGATCACCTAATGGATGTATAATAAAGTAAATTACCGTGTCTTCGATTTCCTTTTCGTCTCTTCTTTAACTTAACATCGATTAGGTGAATTCTATTGAAAGTTGACTTGCAAATGGGGATCAGAAGCATTCAGCAACAATTTTGTCGCTTTCCCGAACCCATTAGGAGCTTTAAAATCCAGCTGGTGTGGTCCCAGGTGAATAAATACTGGTCTCTTCAAATTGCCTATGATGCCTGTGATGTTAGTTGAGGTAAGGGATTTAACACAGCGATGTGGTGCATTGTGCTTTATGGCTCAAAGATCTTATTGGCTGATTTAACCAAGTCCACACTTTTCTACAGGGCTATTCTTCGGTTATTGAATGAACAGTGTGTTAACTGATCTATGAACCTATTCTCCAGACTGTCGCACTCTACGCAATTAATATACTGTTTTGGTGGAATGCATTAATTTACAGATCACCTTGGGCTTTATAGCGAAACTCAAAAGGATTGGCAGCGACGTATGGAATCCATTAATAGCAAACTCATCTGCGCTGATTATTGCCATCTCTTTGGATTGGGGCCACAATGAGCGAAACACCAGTTGTTGGAGACATTATCAAACGTGGCCCAGTTGTGCCCCCAATAGAGCTCGTGCATTCAGCCTATTGCCTTCATTGCATGATTCTCCTCCCAGCATCTCAGTGGAAAGTTCACCGGCAACCCTGTATTTACGTATCACTCATATCAGCTACCGCCTTTAAGGCGCAGCTAATAACCCTACAGTGGACGAAACTGTAGCAGCAGGAACTTTTATACGGCCAGTGCGTGGTTCTTACAGCTGATGCTGCTGCTGTTGCTGATGGTGATGACGATGACTGAGCCTCACGCATATGGTATCCTCGTCGTTATGAGTAGCAAACCGTGTCATGAAAAACCCCACACTGGTTCACATATGAGCCAGCCTTGTCCACATTTCAGTTGAGAAGTTCTCTCCAAAAATCCAGAGCTAAATTGTGGTAACAATGTCGTAAACATTTGGAACGGCAATAGGTAATTTCAATTGATCTATCAGGTCAATCAACAATAGGTAAGTTCACATCTCAATAAGGGACCTATTCGAGCAGTAAAGAGTATGAGAATGTGCTCATTTGAAAATAATTTAATATTCCAGGATCATTTGTTGGAGAAAATCAGCGTGAATTTTTCAGATGAGTGCTTTTCGTATCTGCCATTTGCCTAATCGTCAATAGCATGGCAATCATCATCACCATCATTTTCATTTTCATTTCACAGCAGTACCAGAGAATTTTGAGAATAACCGGTTAATGTAGAGCTAGTTCTGTAGTTAAGTAAAGCACTCTGATAGACGAGTTAAACCTTCGGTGGACAAGGAGGATCAATAAATTCAACAAATGTACCGTGCTGCGAGACACGCAAGTTTTACACTACTGTTTACGGTTGAGTAGGTGAAATTAACAAATGTTATACGCAGCCCTGCCGGCGAAACGCTAAACAAGCAATTCAAAATCCAGACGGTAATTTATGCCTGGACATCTACTGTACTTACCCGATCACAAATGCTTCTTCTTCTATAACAATTGGGGAAGGGGAATGTCGAATCATGAACCCAGTTTTCTGCACACTTGCAAAAGTAGTAATCAGTCCCGTTGTGTGGTGTACATTTGTTTCCCAGATACGTTCGGCAAGCTTGTTCACCAGCCACGGATCCAGGTTTGCTGCTCTGTATTCATGGAAAAACCGTTGAGAAGTTAGTTAACTTAACGAAGTGGATAATAGGGATCCTAAAAGTAGAGAACGTGACAGAAGCAGTCTACATGGATTTTTAAAGTACAGACGTGCTTTTTCAGTGCACAGACAGGTGATGACTGCATATATACTATCGTATGCAGTGGTATGAATTTACCTTCCTTTAATATAGCCATTTTAAAATCATGGTGGACAGGCGCCTGTAAACAGTTTTCATAGAAAGCGTTCTGCCACACAAATATATTAATCATTGCTACCGTAACGTGGCGCATTGGACCAAAATGTGATGATTTCCTTCACTTGTCAGTGCCTTTCGCAAAGCAGCTAATGTGAAACCACAAACCGAACCCAGGATCTACATATCTTTTGTTTCACATAATCTCTTGATGACATCTAATAGCTTTGAAAGAACGAATGACATTATACTCTTCCATTTGTCTTGCTTCATGACTCCTCTGATTATGGTAGATACTTGCTGCGAAAACTCTACTCCAGTTCTATCTTCCTGCCACACTTAGTTGCACTTTTGTTTAGGATCTATGGTTTGCAACGCTCATCTCCCCTCGTTATGCTGGCTTCGCCTGTGTTGGTCCTAGATTATATACCGGCCTAGTCCAGAAATATGTGGTTTGGTAGCCCACTGTCACAGGACGACCACCCACTTCAATCTTGTAGTGGCCAATTTCCCCGTATTTTTGGTATTTGTTCTCATCTGCGGAGAACATGAATGATGCACAATCATGTCCGCTTACGTCTGGCAGCCACATCTAGACCAGACTTGTAATATGGCACCTGGTGCAATAAACGACCAAGGGATATCCCTGAAGACTCGCTGAGCGTGTGCTGAGAACTGCTGAGGTTTGTACTGTGAAACTGTCCAGAACTTGTCCAGCTAACCAAATGTATACAAAGAATATCGAACAATTGAAATAACTCTCTTTAATGAGTACAAGTTCGGTTAGACATGCAGATTCAGGCCGAAATGAAACGAATACCCAGAGTCAGAGCGAAATAACATACAAGTATGAGTTGTTTTTACGTAAAGACGAATTACCTCTATGAACCTTGGTTCGTGCATTCGGATACCACACATGTCCCCTCCATAAAGAGGCCATTCATCTCTCGTTTATGGAGAAACCAATAACGTCTAAGTGGTTGCTTGAAATATCCAATCAAATATGGTGATCGAAAAACGGCCAGAACAAATGAGATATCCACAAGATACCCTCTTGGACAATGGAAAGTGGAGTTATTCCAATTTTCTGATCTTCGTCTCAGCCTCCACAATGACCTCACTTACAGTAATAGTGAAGTGAGCGTTGAATTTAGACTCAGAGTTTTCCATGCCTGTTAGGGTTATAGTTTGGTAATTATCAAATAACATCAGGTCAAGAAAAGGAGCAGGGAGAAGATACTTTGGAAGGAAAATCACCAATTTGCGTCACAAATTGTCACAACCATTGTGTAAGTCGAATGCGCAAGATTTCGGAACCAAATGCAAAGTGAAATTTGATGAAGTGGAGACTCAAGCCATTCGACACACATCCTATGTAGAAAACGTGTTGAAACACAATGGTGCTTGCCAGCCTCTCCAAACCAGACGCTTTATGACGACTGTTTGAGCAGAACGAATTTTGTGTAGAGTAACTGCCGTTATCATACTGATCCCCAGGATTAAAAGCAAAGAATACTCACACGACTGAAAGGCACTTAGAAATAGCGGTTCTTCTTCATATGGACAGTTCTGCCAGGCGTGACATCTTCCGTTTTCTACCAAGAGTGATGACAACCATGGAGCTCTCATGTACCCGGCAGCTTGTATGCATCCAACCGGAACAGATTTCAGTCCTGCTCTTCCTACGAATCCCATGGTCACTGGCACCACCAGATTCACCCATCGACGACAACAGCTTCTGTCACCATCACTTAGCTGTCAGCATCTCTTTCCTAAGGAGTACTACATCCTATTACAGATTAATTTAAAACCCCTATTTGGTGGAATTGCCTGACAGACAACAGAGATTTACGTTATGCGGTTTGATGATCAAGCCTCAGCAGTAAACTAAGACTGGCCGGACGGGTTCAATTTCATCCAAGCATCACTGACGTACGGGGAATCTTATGATTAATTTACACCCATTTGAATCAACTGCGACATGGGCTGTAAGTATTAGCCATCTGGTAGGTAATGCCAACGATGCTAATCTTCAAGACGGCAGAATGAAACAGGAGCCAAGAAAAGATTGCGCCGATTTGGTCTCACTGTGGAAACTCATAATGTTCACAAATCTACGAGCCATCAAATTTGTCAATCCCATTAAACGCTGCGAAACACTGCGTACAAGCCCTTCAGAGAAGCCGCGATGAAATTGGGTTTCGTGAGCGTTCGCCCTTATTACGAAAAGCATTACCACCCTAACTGAAGGATTTCCAATGCCTAGTCAGGGATGGTGGCACCAAATCAAAAGAAAAAAACACGATCATACCATAAGTATCCTGGTAACATCAGTACCTACATGTTGTAAACATTACAGTCAACAGTACCACCAGTGCCACTAGAATCACGCTCACCAAGCACTAACTCTGGGCCACTAGCGTCCTCAACACCGCTGCTCCTACCATCACAGCGACCACCACCAAAGCAGCCATTTATTTCACTGCGGCACAACATTTGAAAGTCCGTATTGTGGTCTGATTTATAGCTAAAGAACCGCGGACACCAGTGCCATCACACATTACTAGCATTTTAGACAACAACCTGTAAATCCCACAAACCTGAACATTTGCTATCTATATTACCTGCAGAACTGGGTTCTTCACTATTAGCAGAGCAGTTATTATCTTATTTGTCGAAAGACTGCAGTTTTGTGGCTTCTTTCGAATTTTTCTTTGTAAGAATAAACAACTGTGCGGTATTTATTGGTTATCTTTTTTTAGAAATGGCCACTATGCACTGGCAACTCGTAGTGGTAACACGACAGAGCCCGGCATTTTGCGTCACGCAACAAATTACCAGGTGACATGTTGGTCCTGGAGAACTCTTGCAAATTATATGTGAAATCATAAAAAAAACATAAAAGTTGCGTTGGAACAGCTTTCAGGAACTGTTAGAAAAGTTACTACGTCTCCGTTTCTGTCACAAAAACACTGAAGGACGACTATGTACGTTTGACTGCTTCGTCAGTCAAAATCACTAATCACCGGGAAACCTTCAAATTACCAACAAAATGAGCAATTTACTTCAATGCATGGATCCCGAAGACGTTCACACCTTGGACCCATATATCCGCTTCGACAGACGCATGCATACCGAGAAGCAAGTTGCACACTGGCAGAAATGTCATCAGACCTCTGGCTTTCTGTTGTAGGCGGGGGGAATGAAATGCAACGGAGTGTGCCAGCTTCCGAGCAAATCGGTTCGATTGAAGAATTCTTCCGTCGTTCAGCTTCGTTTAGCGCGCACAAATCATGCGGCATGCAAGTCTTTGAGTCCTTATTCCAAACGTAACCCTGTACGATGGGATGAAGACCATGAAAATTCATCTACCTCTATATGAATGATTTCAATGGGGTATCAGAAGCGCTGTATAATGAAGCGGTCAATAAGCCCAGCTTCTCACTGTAAAGTTCAAGTGACACCAAAACTAGATGAAGTTAAAGATGGTGAGAGATGTAGAGTATGAGGATGGTGGAAGCTGAGTAACTGCGCTTACCTGGTGAGCCCAAAGACGGGAGAAACCAGTCGTGGGCTGCCTAATGTTTTCAGGAACCCTAAAAGTAGCATATTTGGCCAGGAAATTGTCCGAAATTTGCTCTTTCTGCTGAACGTGCAAGTGAACATGAAAGATGGAGCGCGTTTTTCATCTATCATCGAACGTTGAAAGTATTAGGACCGCCGGTTGGGCGGCTTGCAGGGAATATAAAGTTAACTTACTCGAAGTACATACAGTGCTTCATAAGGTAAGTTGCTGGTACTTCCTAGTTCATCCGATGTGAAACGAAGACAAGCATTCACTTTAGAAAAATTAACTTGGTGACTCTCGCCTGTTTATCATACTTGTATGGCTATTTCATTGGGTAGCACAACTTTGGGATGGTAAGTGACGAATACGATCAGAAAACACAAGTTTTTCGGAAGTCTTCTAAGAATATATATATATATATATATATATATACTGGCTAAAAGTAACGAAAATAAAAGTCCAGCACCACCTGTCATTATAATCTGGTCAAGAATTGAAAGGCATGCATTATGCATCTCACCGTCAACCTCCACAGCACGTTTTTACAAAACTATGGAGGAGAGATCGGTTTATGTTTTCCGTCGTTAAGAAATATCCACTAACAAATTTTGATATCCCGCAATTCAGTAACACTGCACTGTATTGTGCCCCTTTGGTTTTTATTGGACTTCAACTAGGGGTTTAAACATTAATCTGGCATCTTTAATGTTTTTATGCAAAGAAACAGAAGCCAGCTCCTTACAGATTTGAGGCTGGACACAGCTGTGTTATCTTTTTAAAATATTACGTGCACATTCCTGTGAACTAAATACAATAATTTGACTGTCTCCAGATATGTATCGAAGTGGTAGGTATTGGCGATTAATAAATAGTCGCATTTTCCGCAGTATTTGAAAGCGTCCTATATCACAACGGAGAGTCTATCATTATTCTTACTTCTTACATCTTCTTACATCTATAACAGTTCCTTGTACGTGTTTCATCCATCGGTTGGACGACGTAAAACTGGATGAAACGGACCATATCACTTAACTGTTATTATGTATACGAACTGACGTCGCTACAGGCATACAGAAATTAGTCTATTAGAATGATACTGACCACTACAAGAAGACAATAAAAACAACCGATTTCAAAATAAGAGATTTCAAAGTTTCCGCTAATTCATCAGCCAACCACGACTTCTATAGATTATTGATGGGTTGGCTTGCCATGAACAGGATGGTACGTCGAACAGATCATGTAAATTTCGGTTTTTGTACAACCATCTGTCTTACTGGCTAGAATACTGGAATTTTCCGGCTGATTTTTCATGTGGGACCCTTTAACAACTGTTATATGACAGTTGCCGATAAATCCCGAGGTCGGCCTGCATTTTTTGACACAAAAGTGCAGATGTCTGTCTTTATAGGTCATGTCTTTATGACGCGAATTTGTATTTATTTCATTCGGTTTTTGTGTAAGGGTTTCGCTCTTTAGTCAGAATGCCTATGCCCTTGCATTTTAATTCCGCCATGATTAAGGAGAACATCGTGTGAACTCATCTGTGCTCTTCTTACACAATAAAATGTTTGAACTCGACTGGAAATTTGTGCATGATACTTTCGATCATAAATTACAAATAAAAAAGCGGTGATAAAATTGTGCTACTCAAAACTTTTAACCCACCTTTCGACACAAACATTCATACTGTCCTTCGTAAAATCCGTCCCCAATCACAATGCAATTACTTTCGCTAACTGAGTGCAGCAGGACTGGTGTTTTTAATGCCGGGATTACGTTCTCCACTTTTGAACAAGGACCCAGGCGCACGGAACACGGATTAGGGCAGAATGGATGAATCTTTGGAACATCCGTATTTGTCTTAATGAAAAGTTTCCAGGTGATTGTGCAGAATTTATACACATATAGAGCTGTGGATGCAAAAATATTAAACACTGTGATAACTGAAATGTATGAGATCTCGTTTCTTTTCTTTCTTATGAAGCCAGCCATGCATCACTACTGTTCCAACTGAAGTGAAATTACTGCCGAAAAGTGCCCGGGACTATGTTTATTTTTAATTTTTATTTCAATATCCGCTTTGCAGAATTTGTCCAGCAGGAACGATCAATCTCTGCAGCGAACCTCAAGGGTATTTTGAACGCAATTCTTCTTCGTTAATGAATGGCTACCATATTCAGTCAAAAGCTACTTAAAGGCAGTGAAAAAAATTCACAGTTAGAAAAAACATACTGCCATTATATATCAATCTTGCTGTTTGCGTCGAACAACCTGATGATGACTGGCTCCCTCAGTGACAGCTTTGGTTGCATGACCATCGTTCATGGATGGTAGCTATGTGCTATCAGTGCATATGCATATAAGCATTCACGTTATCTGAGTTTTCTTCAAAAAAAACCCCATGTTCACGAGGACGGCCGGCCATATCTTACATCTCTACTGGCTTTGAATGCCAAAGATTTCATCCGATACGGAAAGTGGTACTGATGCGAAACGTTTAAGGCAGAAAACGTGCCCTCCAGCTTAAGGACTGTTCGCCACTGTCCAGTAGAATACAAATAATTACAGGATATTTGCGTCTACTTGTCACCTATTTGAAATGTTGCGAGTTAGTGGACGTTAATTATGCAACCTAAGCTCCCATGGTTATCCTTACCAGTAAATTCCTTGAGCACGAATTCCTTGTCTTTCCTTAATTTAACAACGCAAGCCGATGTTTCAGGTGATTTCTCTATGCTAAAAGCATACATAACGTATGGTTGACAAAGTATTCCCTCATTGGTAAGAATCCGGCAATTACGTAGTCACTTGGACACAGCCCAGTGATTCAGCATCTAGATTTGATGTGGAGGTTGAGGCATTCTATCAGGCTCCTTCGACTTTGCTAACAATTAAGTATTTTCTCAGCACCCCTCAATGCATTCGCATACCTGACCATAGCATTACTAAAGTTATCAGTAACATCAGCATCGTTACCGACGGCACAGTTCTACTAAAGTGAGAGCATCATTTAATTGAGGGTCACATCACGACAAGCAACAAAGTAGGCAAAAGAAACCCAACTATAGTCCACGAAATACACACAGACGTTGAGACGTCTGCAGAAACTAGTCCCAGCTTTCTGGATAGAAGCAAGCGATGGGAACCTTAGTGAATCGGATGGTAAGATTGTTCCGAATCCTTCCGGCCCAGCGTAAATTGGGTCACTTAGATGTTATCCATCCGCACATCAGAGTGACACAACCGTGCTCATTGCCATCGACGTTGATGTTGGTGGTAAATTAAGCCTGAACTACATATCAAGTCGTACACCGGCTTCATTGACGGCAAAAGGTTAGATATAACCGGAGTCGATTGAGAGAGGATACATCATTACGATATCCGAATAAACCAAATCAATACCAGAAGCCGACACACCGGTTTACCAGCAATAAACTGATGGGAATCGGTGGTACGTAGAATGAGTGACAAACAAAACCAGCAGGTAAATAAAACCGTATTCTCAAATGTGACAATACCTGAGTCACTGGATAACCACTTACAGAAAAGATTCTGTTGCGACTTATCCCATTCTACTATTCGGAGGTCTGCAGTACGATACTCAAATTTTTGGAGGTACCTTGTGTAATTACACAAGTAAATTCCACCAATATTTACCATATCCTCACAGTCAGCGCAATCTTTGAACCACTGATCAAAGGACGGATTCCACTCTGGTGGATCTTCACCAAGTCTCCTTGCGGTCTCCGAAGTTAGAATATGAAGGGTGCTCAGGTCTGTCGGTGGTGGGACCTTCTTTGGTTGAGCACTCCAATCGGGTAGAAATGGACCGGGGCAAGTCGCATTCCCGGGCTTGCCTCTGAGCGAGGATAGTTGTGACATGCCAAAGTGACAATATTGAGGTATGTTCGCAAAGTTGCAAGCTATCTTGTTAGCTGTTGTCAAATCTCCTGTACATTTGGTTGTATTCAACATGAACTGGCTGACAGTACCACCCATAAAGTCGATGGGAAAACCGTACATATACTGTAGATTTTCAAATGCTCGCATGCTCCAAAATGGGTGCTCCCGGTGAACGTCCGGGGCTTTTGGAATGCATTCGGCTTGACAATGCCAAACGCGAAGCAGATGAGAGCCAATAAAAAGTACGGAGAGTGACGTTAGATTTTTACCTGAAAAAAGATACAGTGGAACAAATACCTGTAACACTTGGACGTAACTGAGAAAACTTGGATTAATCTTAGCCTTACCTCCAAACACATGAGGAAAGCTTCATTTTGTCACATTTACAAGTTGTACGAGAAGAACAATTAATTTTGTCTACCTGGTTTGGCTCTTCACCTTTCATCCTGTCGCTGGAATAATTTTATAGCTCGCCTAAATCAGTGAGTGAAGGGATCATATTTGATAACTTTTATAGGCAATGAAGAAAGGTTCATTTTAAGCAGCATGACAAGTGGCCGTCTGTTTAACCCGCCTCCATACCTGACAGAGACTATACTTCAAGAAATACCACTCCACCACAGTTTCAACTGGTGGTTACTGAGTGATTTTGATGTAAGGTAGACACTTGAAAATATGCACTTAATGTAATCAAATTAACCCCATATCCGGGCCCTCAAACTGAAACTCGCACTCATTTCTGAAAGCCCTTAGTTATTGAACTGATACACTTGTAGAAGACCACGTTCCTAATATTTTTAAAAGGGTTAATACATGTGACACTACGTGTGCATGGAATAAAGCGGAAAAACAGTTCAACGTCACCACGTACTAGAAGCAGTCATTTGTAATTGAGCTCCTTGTAGAAGGCCCCGCCATATGCTTAACAATAGTAAATAGTGAGGTATTGTGACCGAGATATTGAATTTTATGGACCTACTTGTACTGAGGATTACTTAACTGCAATAGGAACTCAGAATTTAATTTTTCATCCGGGTGTCTGTGGGCAAACCTATTTCGTTGTCCCATTGTTGTCCTTTTATTATCTCAGTGAATCATTGATATATTTTTGATTTTGCAAGTATTACGGGTCATGACGCCTGCACTGGCTGGTATGCAGATAGGTGATAGACTGGTCATGCACGCTGAAACCAATACAGCCGGGCGCGCTGGTAAAAAATTAATACCCGAACCGAGTATTATTATTATTATTATTATTATTTGACAAAAACGAATGAACGAAATTCCAGCAATTCATATCCAGTCGTCATTGTCTCGGTGATGTTGAACGTCTTCAATCTTCCTATCCTAATTGGCGCTAGACCAAAAGCTCTGACAAAAATTAATGCAGTAGCAGGAAAATAATTTTTCTTGTGTTCATATATATGCCAGTGGATAGACTGATCGCATGGTGCTGCATTAGCGGCTTCAAGCAACTGAATACGACAGCACACACAGCAATGCTGAAGTACGTCGAGTGGTTTTTGGAAGAAATAACTCACCCTCGATCGATGAAATTATCATACTGCATAGGTTGCGCTTGCTTGGCCATGTGCTCCGTATGCCAGTCAACTGACTTCCTCAAAGGGCTCTTTTCACAGTCACGTGAAGGGCGGAAGAGAGCCAGAGGCGGTCAAACAATGACTTGGCAGCGAAGTATAAAAGCTATTACTAGCAAACTCAGCTGCGCTGGTCACTCCGTCTTCTTGGATGAGGACCCCGAGACAGGCCACATCAGTAGTTCGAGACATGGCCCACTTACCCCATCAATGTGGCTCATGAATCCAAGCTTTGTCTCCAATGCATAGCTCCATTCTCTATCCCCCCACTTAACAGCCCACTGATAGCGCTGTATCTACACACTTATTTATCAACTCCCGCCTCCAATGCGCAGCTACCTAACCCACCTCCCCGTATCATCGGTGAGCGAAACTGTGGCAGCTACAACCACTGTATGACATGTACGCGGTTATTACAGCTGACAATGATGATGATAATGGATCGAAAGGTTTCGCGTCTTGTGGTGTTTTGAGATACAAGAATACGAATTCGCCGGATTTGATGAAGCTAATGGGGTAAGTTTATGTTTAAAAATCAGCCCTCAGAAATAACAAATAACTCACGGAGTGCACCGTCATAGAAAACTGGAAAACATACTCAAGAATGACCGGCACTCTTAAACAGCGTCTGCGATGCCACAGTCCCAGTGCACTTATGAGTGTCATGCCATCTTGGAGTTTCTCGACCTCAAGGATGCGTTCACTTCTGTCGACAAAATAATATTTTTAAACAGGGTATCCTACAGATATCTGTGGATATCATAAGCCATTTTCTGTTCACATGCTTGTGAACACGTGAGACTGTACGCGGAGCTCTCCAAAAGCTTTCATATAATCAGCGTTGTCCGATAAAATGGCCGCTGTCTCCATTTACTTAATTTATTTACCAATTTAGTGATACGGACTATGGAGCCTCTACCAGTGATGTCCTTATCAAACTGAAGTATGCAGTTGCCGCTGTTCTCATTTTTGAAGAAGAGCATGAAGCTGAAGTCCTATTGGGCGAGTTGACTAAGGTTATCAAGTCCCCTGACACATACTTTGCATCCACGAAGCGTGGAGTTATCCTAGGAAATATCAAGTATTCGAAAATACCTGCAAGAATCCAAGAGGAGACCTTTGAAGCTGAGGAACGCCATAATCATATTTGGATTTTTAGGAGCTTCACTGTTAGTATGGCAGACTAGGCAAACGCACGAATCTCAAAGGCCAGGAACTTGGTGTGGTGGAAACCCAGAGCTGGACAGAATACGACATGGTAGAAGAGCAATAAAGATGCAAGGGAAAGTGACTGTTTTTTTGCCGTTAGCTTTTTAGCCTGGGGTCCATTTGTCCCCCCCTTTGCTTGGCTGAAGGCAGTGAACTATATGGAAGCTGACCGACTTCTGTTACTTGCATGCCAACAGATCCTCTTGTTTGGATGGTTGCCAGAGGTGTGGCAACTTCGGCTCTTTTTGGTAGATTTCCCCTAAGTCCTCATCATTACCTCATGTTTTCCTTTGTAAAACCTTATTTAAATAAACTGAACTGATTTTGCGGTAGTCAAGCACCAATTCTCTTCTTTGGTGTTGCTGCCAAGGCCTCCACCTACACAGACATCATATCACTTCCCAAGCATGCTTCAATATGTTTTCGATAGCATTGTGTATTCGTTGTTTCTGTAAACTAAGACCACATGACCATCTTTCGTGAACTTTTGTTTATTGATTGACTCACCGGCTCCAATGTACTTGCGGGTGATAGTATTAACTTCTATTCGGACTTGGTAGCCAAAGTGCTTTGACCGTTTTGTTTTTGGGCCCTGTTAGAAAGAGGGTCGCATATGTACTTTAGGTTTACCCCACTAATGGCTTACATTCCTGCGCAATACTGGAATGTGTTTCTAGACCAATATCGACATATTTGCATTTTGTTTTTTCCGGGACTTAAGACGAATTGTACTAAATTTCTGTTCTGCGCCTTTCATTCAGCTGTTCGCCAATTCCGTCTTCCTCATGAATGTGTGGCTGTAAAGCCGCATCATTTACTACTGCTGCCTGCAGTGGAGTTGCTGCTATTGATGTTGATTATGATGATGCTGAATGAGGCCTTTCGAAGTCTTCTGTCACGACAAATACACTCATTTGCATACCCCATTGTTCCTCCAGGGAAGACCTAATTGAACCTACCGTTTTTTCATACTCTTCAGCTGGATGTGCTGCTCAACCATCAAACCGTATTTCAGTTGGTATGACATTTGAGATATCGCGGTAAATATCCATACAGTAAACTACACAAATCATCATCATCATTATCAGCTGTAATAACCGCGTACTGGTCGTACACTGGTTGTAGCTGCCATAGTTTCGTTCACCGATGATTGGGCAGTAAGTAGCTGCGCATTGCACGCGCGAGCTGGTAAATTGGTGCATAAATCCAGCACTGTCAGTGAGTTGTCAAGCGGGGGGGTGGAAAAGAAGCTATGCATTGAAGGCAATAGCTTGGATGCACGAGCGCCACTGAGGGCGCGACTGGGCCATGTCTGATAATGTCTCTAGCCATTGATGTGGCCCGTCTCGGGGTCCCCATCCAGGAAGACGGCAGTGACCAGCGCAGCTGAGTTTGCTGGTAATGGCTTTCATACTTCGCTGCCAAGTCATTGTTTGACCGCCTCTGGCTCTCTTCCACCCTTCACATGGTTCGGCGAAAAGAGCCCTTCGTGGGAGCCGGTCGACTGGCATACGCAGCACGTAGCTAAGCCAGCGCAACCTGTGCAGTGTGATCAGGTCATCTATCGAGGATGAGTTATTTCTCCCGAATACCATTCGACGTACTTCAGAATTGCTGATCCGGTGTTCCCACCAGATTCGGGCAATGCTCCGAAGACATCGATGGTCAAACACTGAAAGTCTTTTGACGTCCTCGGCGCGCAGCGGCCAGGTTTCTGATCCATATAGTAATATGGAGCGCACCGCAGCATTGTAAACTCGACCCTTGACAGAGAAACTGATGTCACGCCTACGCCACAGGTGACGTAGGTTCGCAAAAGCTGCTCTGGCCTTCCCAATCCGGATGGAAATATCATCTTTCGCGAGACCACCGGGACTGATACAGCTGCCCAGGTAGACAAATTTGTCTACTACCTCAATCGGTTCATCCGCAAGCATGAGGCTAGGGTTCGAGCCCACCCAGTCTTGCAGTAGCACTTTACACTTTGCAGGTGTGAAGCGCATACCAAACCGCGAGGCAGAATTATTTATATTATTTAGTATTGTTTGCAATGCCACGGGGTCAGATCCTAGAAGAGCTATGTCGTCTGCTCGATCGATGTCTAGTTTCGCTCTTTTGCATCGGACTCATCAGGTGGGAGCAGTCCACAAGTTCTACTTGAACCAAAATTGGATATCAACAAGTAGAGCTATGTCGTCTGCGTACTCGATGTCTAGTTTCGCTCTTTTGCATCGGACTCATCAGGTGGGAGCAGTCCACAAGTTCTACTTGAACCAAAATTGGATAGCATTCAACAAGTACACTCATCTGAATATCAACTTGGTTTCCACTGGTGACTCAACCGAATCGCTTGTTTACAATATTCTTCAGCCTGATCTGCTGCATAAAAGTTGCACAGCAAGCGTCTTCCAACCGTTTACTTGCACTGGTAACAGTTTTAAGCTTTTTCCTCCATATAAAGGCTTCCACGAATATTTTATGACATCTGTTCCGCTTGTGCACTACTTTGTCTCTTCCAGCGACCACCATGTTGGTTTTTGTGACTATCTTCTACAGTCTTCAGATTAGCAACAGTTTATGTCAGCTGTAATAACCGTGTATTTGTCCAACAGTGGCTGCAGTTACCACAGTTCCACTCACCGATGATTCGGGGAGGTAGGGTATGCAGCTGCGTATTAGAGGCGGGAGTTGATAAATGGGTGCGTAAACACATCACTATCAGTGGATTGTTAAGTGGGGGGATTGGGAAGGGAGCTATGCATTGAAGGCAATAGTTTGGATGCCTGAGCGCCACTGAGGGCAGCAAATGCACTCCAACCATAAGCTAAGCACTGTAAAATGCAACCAATGATTTTACAGAAGACTACAGTAATCTCTACAGGACTAATTAAAAATACGTGGCCATCCAATTTTACCACCAGTAGCTAGTATCCCAAAAGTACGCAAAAGATGCAACTGCACAAGTCCTAACGATGTAGTTGGAACACAATCAGTGGGAATTCAAATTCCGAATTTTATGTTTGCCATCATCAAGACAGTCTGGTCCAGGTAGAACATTCCCATATACTGAACGCCACAATCAATGAAATGAACAAAACTCATGTGGTAGTGTCCCCAAGGTAACTTCAGCTTTTATGATTCACTGCACGAAAAAACTGAGAGACCATTTTGCTTATGGACCAAAAAAAATTAGATAACCAATATGTCATGCGGATGATAACGTTTTATTTGAAAATGGCTTAGAATTGATAGCGAAGTCAAGAGTCCGGCATATTGTTCATCATGCACAATAGGCCTACACAAAACTAATTTGTCATAAGATCATCCATTAGGGGAAGTCATTTATCATTTTATTCCCAACCAAATGGCTGTCATTGGACGTGATAGACGCGGTAAAACTTAATGAAAAGAGTTGCAGTATCATTTTTTCACCTACCGATGGCGAACATAGTATTATCCAGATGCTTTCTGGTCCAGCCAAATGGCAATTTTCAAACTGCCCAATATTATCGATTTCCTTGGGCAGATCATGTGATATTCATTCAATGATTCACTTGCTCACTCCTAAGGCAGTTATGGGTCGGTTGGTGTATATCGATAACAGCATATTTATTTGTCCACCAGCCAGTAATAAAGTCAATATAACAGTTGCAGGAATTGTGCACTTTCTTGCTTCATCTGGTTCTAAATTTTGGTGACAATGGACCCTTGATTTTTATAATGCATATAAGAACGGATCCAAACATTTTAGCATTAGGTTGCTTGTCATTTCGGACAAGTCAATATCATTGTGTTTACAGTAAAGTAAAAACAGCCATGATTATTTTGGATGTTACTCATCTAAGAAATTTCTCACTACGAGGGCATGAATAATCATGTTTCTGAGGCCCGTCAAAATCGCCTCGGTCAACTGGTCCGGATCTACGAGATATTCCGTCCTAACATTTCATTTGGTCCTATTTTAGATCACTGTAACTCTCCAGCTCATTTGCTTACTGTGCCTGTGTACTTTTGATCTCGAATTATTTAGTTCACTCATACCTTCCGCAAAGACTCCCAGTACGACACTGCTAATTCAGCATTTGTGTGTGTGTGTGGAAATCTGAGCAGCTGACCTACTTAATCATGCTGTTCTTGATTTCTTCGTACCCTGATTTGCTCTACAGCGATTTTCCTGTAATTGCACTACGCATCACAATCGCGAGACTGGCCTCGGAAGGGACTACCGCGCACCAAACTACTGAGCCAACATTCCGCGCGCCTTGAAACGCACTGTGTCGGTCATTGACATAATTCCGCACTTGTTGTCTCGACGACAGTGGATAACTAAAGTCTGCATAATTTTGCTCACTTTTTTGTCAAACGTACACATATTTAAAGTTTCGTATTGGGAACCACAGTAAACATACATTTCTTATGGACGTTCGTCACTCTGTACCCCCATACCAATACTGATCAACCAAATACCTGATGGGCACACGCGAACGTGTAAAATAAACGAATAAAAATTACCTATTCTGAACAGTGTACATTCACCACATATGATATATGGGTGTGGTGGTGTGCTTTCTTCTTCATTCTAGACAAAATGCTGTGGGATTTAAGGAGTGTGAATCTGCCGTCTCCTTAGAAGGATACAGTTTGGATGCGGTTCATAACTTTATCTAACTAAAAAAACTGGCCTTCTGATGATGAGCGGATGATGGGAAATATATTATCCCAATTCGTTAAAGCCAGGACAGCTTTAAGACATCTAAAACACCTATGCTGGTAATCCGATTTTCGCTGCCAAAAAGGTTGATTCTGATGTGCTCATTTGCCTTTTATGACACCGATGTCATTGACGTCTCTCAATATCGCTTTATAGGAAGAGCAGTCCGTTCTAAAGCTAAATTGACGATGTCGATCTCAGTGCTCACTCACCCTCCAGAACAGAAGTGCCGCACTCCATACTTGGCCACACATTTGCAAAGCTTACTTCAGTGTTATTGTAAACATGAGTGAACCATTGAAGACGCCGCTGGTGCATTAGTTGTCTGACGCGTAAAATACTGGACCAGCGTTGTCTTGCAACTGAGATGGATATTCAGAGTGCGCTTGGGACAGTAACATTAAACAAACTCATGTTTGCGGATGTCCTTTAAGGATGGCTGTCGGTTCTATGGACTGGGCTAATCGCCGCCCCGAATAAAGCATTATTTATGCGAAAACTGATTTCACTTTTCCTTCATAGGATTTTTGTAATTTGGAAATTGCTCTAACTGTATGCATGTTAGTCCATTGTGTAGATTTCCGTTTAGGTGGAAAGGTAGAATCAAAATTTCAGAAGGTAGCGACATGTTCAAGTGCATTATCCTTTTTGTAATTTTTTTCCGCTAAACATTTGCTTGAGTGGAGAACAGGTTTGCCCCACTGGTGTTTTTACCAGTACGATGGGCACTTAATGGTCAGACTAGATTAGATTAGATCAAGAACTGCCTGCAGATCTAAGTTTTTGCACCGCTGGATAATGTCACTGACAATTTCCACATCTGGAGTCCAAATGCTTTGACTCTAATAAAATAGCATTGTATGGAGAAACGGAAAATCTGGAAGTCATTTTTCATTTGGTTGTTGGACAGCGGGCCAACGAAAAGGGAAGCTGGCGTTTTTAAATAGGCGTGTTGAGATACAAAGCGATCAGATTTAGAATAGCCATCACCCACTGACAGATGATATTAAAACACAGCGCGGACAAGCGGACTCCAGTCGTCACGGTGCTAGGTAAAGATGATAAGGAGACAACTAGCAATATAGTGGATGATTCCATCGTTGAATGTTCATATCATTGTTGGACCAAATCACTCTGATAAAAATCTACCAAGTCTGAGCAAAGTAATGATCTGCTAGAGGATTCCTAACCGTGATCCAAGTGAACTTTACAATAGGCACGCACTCCGAAGAACCTATTTGTGAGCTCTTGGCCAAATGAACCGACATGATCAATAGACCGTTTTCTGGTGACTAGTTTTCCAACATCTTTTACTTTTGTTTTCGGTCTTCATGGACTATGTGGCGGTGCTTGAGGACATCTGGTTCAAAAGTAGCTCTTACACGGAGAAATTTTCCATATACAGGGGGCATTTTTTAAGCCATGGGCTGTATTGCAGTGCGGCAGATTTTCATGGATCTACATGTAGTTTTGTGTTTCGCTTTCGTACATTTCCGGGTGAAAGATTTGAACAGTCATTGCAGTCATCAAGCTGGGCACTTATTATGTAACAATACTAAACCAATTCACGGTTGTATTGAAGAACAAAAATCTGAACCGAATTCCGGTTTATTCCATTCTACAACTATCCACCGAGGGCCTCCAGCGAAAGTGAATACCTTTTACAGAACTATATTACAGACCTCGTATGGCGTTGAGAAACTATTGGGCTAATAGTTATGCTCAAGGTTCTTGTTACAGATGGCAGTTTTCTGTAAGAACTAGTAGATCCGCTTAGTTCTTTTTAGTGTCATTTATTCCTAAGCAGTCGGAATTTCTCAGGTTGCTTTGACCTGAACATCTGTCTGTAACTCTTTGAACATTAAAGTGAGATAATCACTGCTTCCAGTTCAGTTCTTACTTGCACGTTACAGATCACTGAAATTACCAAGCTGTACAGCCCTCAAGCACTACAAGCTGTTGCACTGAAAAGTAATCGGTGAAAGGGGAAGTGCCCGGTTGCTGAGAAAACTGGTGTTCGTACACTTTTCGTCAAACCGAATGCTCTCACGGCCTTCAAGAGTCATGGTTAAACATAAACCGTTTACACTAACAAAAGACGCGTTTTGCTACACATTCGGGTGTTTGACGTTATTTTTTCATAAAACAGATATTCGGTCTCTTATAAATTAATTGTGCTTGGGCAACTGGTGAGTAGAATGAAGGGTAGACATGCAGGTTCTGTTGTGTGAAGAACAATCGTACAATGTTTGTCTCGCAGCTCATTCAAATGCTATAGCTCTGTCAAGCACCCTACTCATCAATGCTCCGTACTGGAACAGCGCGCCGGGATGTTCTGACAAACTCAGTAGCTCAAGACATTTTTGTTGGTTTGCTGTAGAACTACTGACCACAATTGGTGCACAAACGCCAACCAATTTGACCTGAAAAGTTCACATTTTGTGAAGACACAAGTGAACATTCTTAATTGTTCTTAGCTCCATTCGCCGGAGATTTGCATGGACCGCCTTTTGTCGTGTGGAAAGGTTCACTCCCGAAGGGTCCTTTGATGTGATGTTTAGCCTTCAAGCCAAAAACCAAAAGATTTACATGTCCAGTTTGAGGTCACTGCGTCCAATCATCAAGTTCCTCATGATGCATGTCTACCATGAAACGAGAATGTCGATTTGAGATTACTGTGGTGTATTGCTTAGCCGTTCAAATGGTGATACCCACTGAGTAGGAATACAGAAACGAGTGTCACCACACTGAAGGGAACAGACACCTGGCCTGAAGGTGAAAGCTCGTCCTCGAGTTGATACATCAGGAAGACAAGAAGCTAGGCAGTACAAGCTTGAACTTAAAAACATCTAATTAAGAGCTCTGGTAACATAGCCGCTCGCAACTATACCTCTGGGAGAACGATAGTAGCGTCTTGTCCTGACGAGACATTTGGCTGACTAGAAAGTAAAATCCAACATTGTATGTCCTTTTCGAGTCATACGTCCAATTGTCTGAAAAGAAAACCAGCATAGTAAATTAACTTCATCTACTCTATAGGGTGGGAAGTATTTAACTTCACATTGTCAGACGGACTGTGCCAACAACGGTATCTAATATAAGGTAAAGTTTATTACGAAACTTGCGGAATCGCCTTGTAGTGTTCGTTTACATTTGTGTACTAGTCACTGAATGTCTATGAAAGTTCAAGAAGCCCTGTGAGTGCTCACTTTCTAAAAAAACTTATGTACATATGAGGCGTTCACTTTGTTGTTCAGCAGCTTGTAACTGCTTATCTGGTGTTTGATAATAAACGGCCTCTCAGCGATGGGTTTTCGGATTTTCAACCTAACAGATGCTAACTATCGTCTCCCATTACCTAATCTTTCTTTGAATGCATCACGTACTCCTCGGTTCCGGTGAGGAATCCTGATAACGCGTCCTTCAGTTCTCTGGGACCCCATGATGACTACATGAGAGTGCTCACATGTGTTACGTCCCAGCCCAAAGGGCCACGTTGCCGCCGAGTTTCTAACTCGCTGCTTGGGCCATGAACATGCAATGCTCCATTAGTAAAAATTGTCGGTTTTCTTGGGTGGGGAAAGACCACAACGGTAGAACTGCGCCAAAAGAATGGGTCCATTATCAGTGCGTTATTTCGGAAAATAGCTGACGTACTAGGGCTGTCACCGGTAACAGATGTTTTAAAAACGGTTCCGCTTTCTTTTCGAGCTGTAATATTCCGGTCTCAGCATCTCTGATTTTTCGAGGAAATTTATGGAGGAAAAGGGTGTCGGAACATACCACTGCAATTAACCAACAGTTGAATACGACCTGCACAATATGTGATCTTTCTCACTGTTTCTAAGCTCATTTGTCAAGATTCGCAGTTGTGCCATTGGCATTTCATCAATAATCCAGATGATATGGACTGAGTAGTGTTGATAGAATCATCCAACAAGCACTGTGAACAAACCGGTGACCAGACGGTGAGGTGTAGATACCTGTTGCTTATAGATCCATGTATTACCAGGTCTATCTATGGTAAGGTCATTGTCTGCTATAGTGATGCAGCCAGAATGATAGAGAATTTGAATGCCGCTTCCGGGCACAAATTAATTATTTTCAATATTCATAGTAGAAAGAACTAGCTGTAGAACGTAAGCGGTAGAGTTGAATAGAAGATGGACCGTTCCGAGTGAACCTGATTGGTTCTGAGGAAGGGTGCGAAACCTATTCGTGCAATCTCACATGACCAAGTCTTTCATTTCAAAGTGGGGTTCACAAGACACGTTGATAGTCTCTGGTATATCAAGTGTGATTTTTATCAGAGGAAATCAAATGCGTATCCGATGTTCGCAAATACGCTGAGGGTTGGACCCTGAATGAAATGCTGCACCTTTTGAATTTTTGATTTTTGAACTCCTTCGAAGACAACTTCCCTTATATAAAGTCAGTGTACGCTGCAAAGCCGAGGATCACTGTACAGATATCTCAGCTATTTTGTAAATAACCAGTGTTACACAACTCACAAAATTCACGGATCTCCCCACCAGCGGCTTATTGTTCATCGTCATCATCATCATCATCACGTAGAGCTAGAAAATGCAAGTAAACCTCGATATGCTGATGCATCCTGTTCATGCAACGTATTCTGTACTCTGCATGTTATGGACGGGGCCTCAAAAGCAAAGGTAATTTCGAAAGGATAACCGGTAGTAAATTCATGTGCGGCTTATTTCATTTAATTTGGAAGCAGCGGCCATAGTTGCATCACAAACTTAGTTTGGTATATATACGCATAAAGATCTATCTCAGATCAAGGGTAGAGTCAGGACTCAAAAATCCGACATTTCCATAAAACCACGAAAGTCCTGTAGGTTGATCATCTACACAGTTGTATGACTGCATGAGGCCCCACAAGACTCACTGCTGGGAAGGCAAACGCCGATCTGTGATAGAGATGAATTTTTCTGGTGCTCTAGCTATTACGTCAGAGTACGCCTCACGTGAGAGAATGTCTCAGTTTTGTTAGAATTTTGGTGGTAATCAAGTCAGGCTACCCATCAAGTTTGGGCGAATGATCTGTGGCAAGTAAGCTGGTGTGAGCGTGTGAAAGAGGTTTGACCAGAGGGAACCATTTGGTGTGATGTAATGTGGTGGCTTTTTAGAAGAGTTTTCCTAATCTATAATTTGCCGTGTGTGAGACACATGGTGTTTACAAGGTGTGATTTTTTATAACACATGTTATCAATGCGGGTCACAGTGGTGATGCACCTGAAGAATTATTTTCTTTCAGGAAGAATGGAGGTTATACCCTTCAAGAGGTGTCATATCGTTGAGTGAAACCAGCTAAAATTTTCTCAATTTGTGGTGCGTTCATGAGAGACTTCATTGTTCTGAGCCACAGTTTGATGTTCAGGCAAAAGTGATCCTGACTAAGATTCAGGGTATACGCCTGCCTGATGAGCCCCAAATGTCGGCTTTAAATTTTCGGCATCTTGTTACGCTACACCGGATGTCAACAGAGCACAAAAAATAGTAATCCTACATTAGTCCCATTATGGGGACTATTCATAATTAACGCCGTATTAATTCAATCCCGTGAGATTTGTGTAGAATATTACAAACCTTAGAAGATCATATCCTCATTCTACAGCAACGATTACTCTTAATGCTCCTGTGAACAGAACATACTCTCACAAAGAGCAGGATGAAAAATTCGTGCACTAACATTTCATGTATTTATGCAAAGTTATCATTACAACATTCTTCTCCATGCCATGGTTTTTGACATGTGACAAGTTTTCTTGCTGTGAGCACAACGTTTTATGTCAGACCAGTTGTGGTTGTTTCCCTGAAAGTCCTTCGAATGATTATTTCTCTCCTAGACGAGACCAAGTATTGAATGTTACCTGTCCTGGGAAGGCCTTCTGAACACATTGAGCAGAAGTTTGCTTGTTAAAAAGTATACTGATTTACAGGTACCCACTCAGGAAGTCTTCTTTAAAGGACCGACTCAAGACGAGAGCTCCTTCGAGTTGGCCTCTTTAAGTACGAAGTGTATTAATGATTTTTACCAAACTAGGTGTTTTGGTAAGGCTGGGCACCTCTGAGGACGGAAAGTGTACTTTACTGGTGATTTTTATTTAGTGGATGTTATCAAGAAAGTCGTAGTAGTAATGTACCAGCTACGCTGCAGATAATTTCCGTAATCAGTATTTGAGTTACTTATAATACTGTTTGCTTGTACGAGAATTGGAAATATTATATCCTTGATTAAAACATGTTGAAACGCTTTCCGTGTGTGTTCTCTTTATGGGAGAATGCATCATTTCCAACCCTTGTGTACAGCTTACAGTTCTGAGTGGAATATAAGCCTGACGGAATCTCGGAGAGTGTAGTGCCTGATGAGACCCAAAAAGACCGAAACCGATCGTGCCATGTCGAATGGTTTTCTGAAGAAAGTTTTGAGTTGTGTATTCCGTCCAGATATTATGCCGATATATCGAGTATTATGCAAACTTAAACATGGGTTAAACTTTCTGCAGACATAAGTGGAATCCTATGATTAACCAAAGATTTAGCAGGGATTAATTGTCCCCAGTTATAACCACACGGAGTCGTGTCTCCGTTCCATGCTCTTAATATATTCCTATAAAAAACAAGGCATTCTCGATGCATAATTTACCACCCGTCGGAATTCTTTCTGGTGCGCAGCAACCAATTAGTGAAGCCACATTCGGGTGTTCATTAGCTAACTACTTAGTTGGGAGGGAGCAGATTCTATCCAAATCGATACTTCGTCAAAGTGGATTCTAACAAAGAAAAATTACATTCCGATGAACCGTTTTGTACTACCGTTTTGGCTAGGCAGATAACACTACAGGATGTCGGTTTCACCTTACGTGGAATACATTTGGTTATTGGTGAATGTTCTGGAGAAAGCGCAAAATCTATTACTTTATAATCCATTCAGCACTACGCATGTTTAGTTTAGAAAGGCGAACCATTCGCACGGCTCCAGCGTAAACATATTTGCCCCTTAAACCCACTCACTCGCTTACCTTGCCCAACAGCTCTCTGGAGTTCAAACATCGGCACGGCCAAGCATTTGCAATGACGGCGATGCAGAATTCAATGAAAATAAAGCTTGAGTCACAACCCTTCACCCCTTGGTTTGGTCTCATCAGACTGGCTGGGTGTGGAAAGGAAGAGAATTGTTTAGACGATAATGATGCGAATGTAAAATCTACGACTGTGGCAGCTGTCTACAACTGATTCTAATTTTTTCATGTAGAGCTGGTAAACAGCAGAATGGCAATCATGGGTGTGCCGTAAAGCGATACCATCTGATTACTGGCCTGGTTGCACATTGATTTGGAACATTCCAGAATTGCCTACTGCACCTGAGTAAACCAACTCCAGCTGGGAAATCGGCTAATCATCCCACGTAGGCATGCACACGGCGAGGAAGCACTGGGAATTTGAAGTAAGCATGCATGTGGATTGCGGGGGTGAGACGAGGTGAATAAGTACTAGGTTGAAATACCAATTGGAGTGAGACGGATATTTTTCTGTGCAGAACCGGGCTAGTGGACTACTATTACTACTACTAGTCGTCTACTATTCTACTGCTACTAGTAGACCGCACAAACAGTAAAATCACACGGAGAATGATTTTCGGACTGGTTCGCTAAATGTTCTTCCTACTTTTCGACGGATGACTACAACGGCACAATGTGAATCCAGTCTCCAAACCAGCCGTATTCATGATAACTGAACAAATGAGCACTATCTTGCCGATTGCGTATTTACTGTTTTTGTGTTCGACCGTCACTGCTGAGTTAAGATGCATTGATTCTGAGTCTTCTTCCTAGCAGCAAAAGGAGCTTTAACTGGATTTTCATACATTTATCATTATAGAATCTCCTTTGGTTTGGATGATTTCAAGGTAAAATGTAGCGAACGCACAAAGCATTGTGTTTGCAGCGTGCTGATGATGTGATGATGGACTATGAATGGTAGCAAACTCACGCTCTGAACATGCCGCTGCCATCAATGTCATAAGACACTCTGTATTTATTGGACAACGAAAGCCAAAGACTCAAAATCAGCAAGGATGCGGTGAGGACCAAGCGGGCAGATAAACAAGATCCAATAAGTAATGTCCACAAACCTAAGGTTTTTGATTCCCCTCGTTCCGTTAAAAGCTGTCAGAAGTTGTCTAGAATATTATTGAAGAAATTTAGCAAACGGACGATTCACCTGGTATTCAGGTGATATACAGACGCGTGTAATAGTTAAAGCAGAGATTGTGTTGCATAAAAGTGATTTGAATATGAAAGAATACTGAGAGTAATCAAACTTCACATTTCTAGCCCGAGATATGAGGTAGATCAGAGCGAGAACAACTGTCCATGGATAATTTGGCGTTCACAATCAGCTTGATGCCAGCATTCAGTTGTATATCGGAAACACATTCAAAGGAGGTAGAAGTCCACGAATCCTGAGTTATTGATTAAGTGTGACGGTGGCAAGCACAAACAAGATAACACCGCTGTTACTACTGGATAATAGAGGCTGTGGCAATTATTTGGAAAGGCAAATGCATGAATGGATGCCCAAAGTTCAAGTGCCGTACGGCTTTCGAATCATGCATGAAAGTCACTATTTAAAATAGGTTCACATTTCAAGACGGGGTATGTGGCTCTGAACTAGGAGGTAGTTCTTTTCATCAGTCGACGGCTACAAAAACTGGAACAAGCAACAATGACCATGAATCTGCCAAAATAAGATCTGTAGTATTAACGACATTGTGCTGGGAAGAAAAATTACCTAAATTGGCTCAGTTCAGGTAAAGCGCCAAGTATGTCGTATCAACAGAGTTTCTAAGCCTTCTTGTGATTAGTTCAGCAACCGAGTCACTTTTGAATGGAACTCTTCCCAACAGAACATTGCTTAGGCTTGGTCTGAGCGGATTCCATGGTCTTCAATACGAACCTTTCAGGATATCCGTTCTGCAGGAATGTGCGTCCCAAGAACCTTAGTTCTTCCTCTAAACAGTACGGAGATCATATTTTCTTTGCTCTCTAAGTCAAAAATCTAATTAGACAACGCTTTTTTGCAATGGGACGAAGCGAATTAAGTGAATATACTGATCTTCCCACGTTTGCTTTCTGTGGACTTTAAGGTCTACGCTTTTGTCAGTCTTTATCAATAACCCTGAAGAAAATTAACTGTCCATTCATTTCTGACTCGATAGTGGTATTGATATTAGCATGACGCAATTTTCAAGACAAGGGAGTCTTGAAGTGACACGTAACACAAACGCGGGATTATGCTGGGACTATGATATGTCCCCAGTAGACTCCAAATAAATCTGCAAATGGTGTTGTGGCTGCTTCCAGTTCAATTTATCACCTACATACTTTTTTTGAGGACATCCAAATAAATCTGCAAATGGTGTTGTGGCTGCTTCCAGTTCAATTTATCACCTACATACTTTTCCACATTTGAGGACAGTGAATCAATGATTTTTTTTAAAAACACACCGCGAATCTTGGACATATCAAAGGAAATATATACTTATTTTTCTCTGGTTCTTGACTCTAGGATGATTCGATTGAAACTCATGCTGATTTTGTGCCACTGTCAAATTTCGGAGAAGCAATACTGAAAGTAAAATCCCTGTACAATCAAAAGGCATTTTTCCCAGAGAAGTTTGATTTATCCACTTTGCTGAACCTTCCTGGTGATTACATCCTAATCTTAGCACTATTCGTTACTAGATTTGCGGTGGCAATACGCTGTAGTTAGTACAAATCACGCTAACAAGAGAGGAAAATCTCACCTCCAATTAATCCGCAGCTATTAGTCGTCTTACCCGTCTAGTGTGAGCAAGACGGCTCGGTGGTTAGAGCACGGATTCAACGATTGGAAGATGCAGGGTTTGAACCCGACCTATGCGTCCCGACTTCTGTCGAAGCTTCGGCATTCTGGCAGTATCCTCCATGTCACCCGCTCTTGCTTCGGATGATGTGACAGCGCTAGCCATTGAAAGTTTTCAGGAGCTGAACGATTATAATGTTATTCTTTGTTTAGTGTGTCCTATTCACCAGACATTTTGTGTCTGTCAGATTCCGCAGACTCTATTCGTGCTGGGGCCTTGTTCCTATTATCCTCAGCGAGTGAACCTAGAACAAAGAATATGTCAGGCCTTCTCAGATTACCCGAATAAACATTCCGGGCAGCCGAACAACACGGATAATGGAAAATGTGAAGATTTCCTAAGGTCATGCCAAAAGCCAAAGTCCTGTCAAAAGCCAAAAATATGAAGTAAAGCAAAATAAGATGTCAAACGTTTAGACCAACTTATCAAGTTTAGAATCACTCAGTGGTCGGGACGAATAAAGTAAGACGAGTATGACGCTCGGATACATAGTATTAGTGTGATGCGGATAACTCTGAAAATCTCAGTATTGATACGCGCGAAATTACCACAAAACGTGGTAACATCTTGCATTTAACTGTGAAATGTTCCGCGCTTTCACAGAAAAATAGCCACTGTTTCATCTGTGCATGTTCTAGAAAGATTACTAATGATGGTTTTGTAAAAATATCCAAGTGATACCATTTTTGCGTCTGACGCAAGCACACGAAAATCAATGCACCGTTGCAAAAAGCACAGGACCAGGCCGAAAGACGGTGAACCTGCACTAGATCGCGCAACACAGTTAAAGTATTCCAAAACATCTCATCTACGGTGGGCGAACGGATGAAGCGTCAAGTATGGGACAGTCAGACTGTCTCTCGGTATATCTTCCAGATGGGTTATAACATGTCTAAGCTTGGCTTTGGGCGTTTGAATTATATAGCATTTGACAGGGCGGTTTGACAGACTGCTTTCTATGGTCTGAATTGTTCCGGGGAAAGAATTTGTTATTTGTTTGGAAGCATGCTAGTGATTCGAAAAGGCCTGAATCTGCTGTTACGCCAGCATAACCACGAAGACCTGTTCGGCTTGTCGTCACACATGGTTGAGGTCTTCAATTCACTGGTGGTTATTTTGTTCACTCTGAGTTTTCTCTTTCAAATGCGCACTGTTGCGGATATCCACTGTTTCACAATGAACGAATCGAGCCCATGGTCACCCATCTGCTGCCCGACTGTTTATTCGCAGCTAAGTGTCGTGCCATAGGATAGCACCCTGTAGTGAGGATGTTGTGAATAAACTTCTTTTCTTTGCTACTTCATCATACACTGACCGATTGGTGGCGCTCAAAGATCAGTGGGTGCTGACATGTTGACCTTATTTTTCTGGGTTAATATGTGCATCAGAAGCCTTCATCTCGCACCGCGTTCGGCTTTGTGCAAAGCACTAGTTCATCATCACTCACACATAGGTAACTAACGGTTCAAAAATTTATGCTGACACTACTCCAATAAAGACAGTCGTCCAGCCTTCCAAACGCGGCTAATCTAGTGAGGCCTCACCTACCAAGGGAAGCAGTGGACTTGAGTTTCGCCCATGAGCCATGCATAAAAATTAAAGGTGCAGGAGCGTGAACTCCGGACATGCGGGGCGAGTGTTACGAGATCACGCTGGACACACCTGAATTATTCCTTCCGAACACGCTTTAGCACCAAAGTATTCAAACAGACCAACAAAAAAATCACAACCAGTGCATACATGGAATGTTCGGCAGATGTGTTGTGACTCGGGAATATGACGGGGGAACAAGTTCATGCTAGAGCGATTTGATCACTTTGGCTTTCTAGACTGAACGTGCGCGGTACTGATCTGAAAATCGAGAGGTAGATTTTGCGATTTCAGCAGAGACGTGTACACAAGGAACAAGCTGCACCCTTTGATGTTATCCACCTAGCCAAAACAATGGTACAGATATTTCTTCGGAATATGATTTAGTATCGTCAAAACCCACCATGATTAATTATCCATTTGGATAAATTCTGCACCCCTAACTTAGGAACAACTAATTAACACATCAGTGCAGGTTCCCTAATTTGCAGCAAAAGCAGCGGCTGCAGTCCATTAGGACAAATTCTGTTGGCTGGTAAATAAGTGCATCAGAACTGCTTTGATGTTGTTTTTGTTGTTTATGAGATCACATTAAAAAGATGAAACATAAACTCAACTTAGCGTGTTGATAGCGGGGATCGAACTGAATCCCTACTGAAATTCTCTTTAGTCATATTATCCCATGAAATGTGCTTTACAAAGTTCTACTGTGTTTCTTCTGGCACAAATTTGCTGAGAACAACTCAACATCGCAAGATCGGTTTTGTTCATTTTGGGTCTCATCAGGTCTCATCAGGCGGTTAAGGTCTCCGAGACCTCTTCAGGCGTATTCAATTCTGAACACCAAACTGAACGTTTGTGGTTGAAATTAACGAAGAAAAGATTCCCAAATGGTTTTATTTAGATATAGGTGATGCTAGGTGCTGCATTTGTCATCCACTAATCAAGCTCGTGTGACGGTGAACGGAGAGTTATTGTTGCCTTCACAAGCTTTCCGGTATCCGGATACAGGTCGCCGTAACTATGTCCACACATCAGAGGGATTCGGTTGCCTTTGTAAACTTCTACACATAAGCTTAAATTCTCATTAGAGAACCACTGGTAAGGATTTTCGCACTATTCGCCGTGTTGCACCAATTGGCACATTGGCACCTCGACCCATCCTTGACGACGATTTGAAGCACTTTCCACAAGAGATATGAAGCTTGTGGGATGGGAATTTGTAGGGACATGTAGGTATCCATTTGAGGAAAATGGAATTAGCTGCGTCTCACCCAGTCATCAGGAGGGCAACTTCGGTCAATAGGAATAGAAGACTCACCGGATCGGCAGCACTTAGTAAAATTAGCTTACTTCAAGGGATATAGTCCTTGTTTGAATACCCAGAAAACTTCGGTAATCTCGGAATATGGAGGGATCGGGAGCCATTCATTAGAATATATCTAATTTGTATATAATATCTATATCTAATTCATCTAATATCTAGTTTATCTATTCATATCAGACTGAAAAATGGTATTGCCAGAAAATTATTATATGTCGCTATAGTGACCTTTCCTTGACTGAACCACAACATACATCCAGTCTCCGAAAGTAATGCCAGGACCGAATTCATACAATTTACCGGAGTAAAACCCAACTGTATGTCACTTACTCAACAGAAATGGAGGTCTTTTCCGCCGGTATACGTATATGTCCCTAGTGGTAAGGACCTTGTCGACTCCATCGGTCACCAACTGCCCCAATTCACATGATTGCGTTCCATACTTCAGCAGGGCCCTGCAGTTTCCCAANCTTTTCCGCCGGTATACGTATATGTCCCTAGTGGTAAGGACCTTGTCGACTCCATCGGTCACCAACTGCCCCAATTCACATGATTGCGTGCCATACTCCAGCAGGACCCTGCAGTTTCCCAACTTCTACTCAGATAGCTGTCGATTTACCGGAAGCCGACCGCACAAATCATAAAAATGACCTAGAGTTGGTTCCTCTGCCTCCTTAGACAATGAGGTACTGGACAGTCGATGCTTCGCGTACGGTTCGTCAATAGCTAAGACGCTCAGCTTAGTAGATTCTGCGGATTCCCCGGAGCTTCAGGTGTTCTGCGTATGGTTTAATAGCAATCACTGTTTGGTAATTGATCAGGTGGCTGTTGATCTGTTCGCCGAGATTGGCAATTGATTTGCAAACGTCTCGTCACCATTCGAGGAGACATCTTCAGTGCGCTATTGGTTGGGTAGTTCCTCTCTTCTTGCCTGCGTTTATATAGTCTACAAAGAGCAGCCTTTGCGCTGTAACCTGGATTCTGATTGGCCCGTTCTTGATCTTGCGTGGTGGTCGGCTTATCTGTTGGTTTGTGGCGTGCCTCCTATCTTTAGTAGCCTGCTGTTCTATTGATTTCTTCTTTGAGTCCTTGTCCGGCCTCGGGTTCTGTGGTTCTGGAT
>NW_008751941.1:466390-475164 GCF_000715545.1 Opisthorchis viverrini
GAATACTGGGCCAAGCAAGAACAAAGAAAGAACGCGAGTTCATGGAGGCGTGGTACTCCACTGGTGGAGCAATAAACAGGCACATTGAGATTGATCCTGCCTACCAGCCTCTGAGGACACAGGAAATCCAGAACCACAGAACCCGAGGCCGGACAAGGACTCAAAGAAGAAATCAATAGAACAGCAGGCTACTAAAGATAGGAGGCACGCCACAAACCAACAGATAAGCCGACCACCACGCAAGATCAAGAACGGGCCAATCAGAATCCAGGTTACAGCGCAAAGGCTGCTCTTTGTAGACTATATAAACGCAGGCACGAAGAGAGGAACTACCCAACCAACAGCGCACTGAAGATGTCTCCTCGAATGGTGACGAAACGTTTGCAAATCAATTGCCAAGCTCGGCGAACAGATCAAGAGCCCCCTGATCAATTACCAACCAATATACCCGAGCTACCAATATTCCAAAACATTACCAGCAGTCACTGTTAAACAAACCCTCAATTGCTTTCTAATTTTCTTGTTACGGATTAGGTGCAACCTAGTTAAACATCTACGTTTCTGAGATGACGACTGTCAACGGCATGGAGATGTCTTTGTTTCGCTGCTCGAACAGACCAGATATCACAAACATGCACCAAGGCAACCCGTTCTGAAGCCTGATGCATTCGTCCATCACGGTGTAAACATGCATGCACATCTGCAACATAGTACATTGGAAATGAAGTTCATTTATAACCCACTTTTGCAGCACTGTTTCTGCAACCAGCACTTGTGTCATTGTACGCTGAGTTTCCTTACATGCCCAGAATCGCTCGCCGCTGATCATGAGAACTAAGGTTCAGCATATAAAATTTCACCTTTCATGGTTCAATTTTGCCCACAAGCTGCACGGAACTGGTTAAAAAATATCCTTTGAATGCAAACGCACTACAATTTTCGGAGTAATTTTCAAAAAGTTTAATTAGGAGTTTATCTACAAAGTGAACAATGCAATTAGCGTTTATTTTTCAAATTGTAGCTGTGACAAAAGTTTCAGCTTCAAATTCTCTAATGTTTCATCTCTGAAACTTTAAATGGAAAGGTCACTCGGATGCTTTCCAGTAGTCCAACAATGCCGTCGCAGGTCCGGTTTGACGCTGATTGAACTGATTGAATATGCGCAATTTTGCCCTGGCTTCCAAAAGTTCACCCCGGGTATTTCTGAATTTTTTTTTATAAAGCTTGGGTCACCAGATTGTTCCATTAACTGCCTTCTTCCCGTATACATAATAGCCATGATTTTTGCTGACAGCATTTATCCCCCGTTTTCGTGAAATGGAAACTGGATTCCAAACACCAACGAGTTGCTACCTATTTTGTAACGCTACCCTCACGCTAACCATTTAATGGGGTCTGATACAGTATTCACGTGAGAGATTGTTAATGAGCTGCTCAGAGTTCGTGGCACGACATTCCCCGCATCGTTTGATCCACCAAAGTAATTCATCATCTAAACTGTTCTTGTAGTGCGTCGCATTCAGGCATTCAGGCATGGCCTCGTCATTGCTGCGCCAATAGACGCCGCTTGTGACGCCGACGGATCAGGCAGAACTTCTCAGTATATACCAGATCAAACTGAGCCCATCAGGAATGTAATTTTTCTAGTTGGACGCAATTCATTCAAAATACGCCATCGCACCATCTAAGTTAAACCCAATTAGTTGAACGGCCCACAGTTTCGTTGGATTGTTGAACTTAATTTATTATGAGCCAGTAAGATCTTAAAGCTCGATGTGACGTCACCAGGCATCCGTTGCCAGAACTTCGCTTGTGAACGTTTGTCGTGAGATGCAACAGCTCCACCTAAAATTCTACCTGATTCTGGCGAAACTCGAAGTTACTAGTTGGACGTGTTGTCGGGGTTTTTTGGTTTCAAAAACTCTTATGTGCCAATCCTGTAGTTGACATCTAGGTTCTTCCCCATAACATCAAACTGGTCGTCTACTTTTCGCTACTCACTAGATTATTGGTGACGATAATGACACCGGAGAACTTCGAAGCCATTCAGTGGCAACTAATAATTTTTACTTACACGAATACAGGTGGCGCATGTGGCTAAGATGATGTATCTCCATTGGTAAGCAAAAGCGGGTCACATCAATAAGAATGAATGGTGAAATCGATAACTATTTGGCCGAGTACGCTCATTTACAACTTAATGTCATATTTAAGGCGGACATGACAGAATAACATCTCAGTGGCTCTCCAACCGTATATTGCGCGTGAAGACCACCCCTCAAGCTTGTTGCCGGTATTAGGCTGAGACTTATTAGTTGTTTTATGCCCGAAAACACTTGCTGAAATATCCCGAATGCCGCAACAATAGGGAGATGTGAAGGCTTCAATTACGTTGGTGACGCAACGTGTATTCTTCGCACTAGAGCGCACGTGGAGTAAAGCGGAACTAGGAGTTATCAACCAGAATTGCGAGAACTTGGTGATATCAAAATAATGGGAAACAATATCACACTCGTTGACAGATGGATACCGAAAACATTACTTTGTGGCCGAAGATATCTGTTTAAAATGCCGAACTCGATTGCGTCAAAGGCCACAAGCTAATTCTCACTTCAGCGATTCCCCCTCGCCTATACGACCGAAAGCTATGTACTCGGGAGTTCCGTTTGGTCACTATAATAGGTGGAACACACTCCTCTGTTTCAACAGCACCAACTTGATGCTTACGCCACAGGTCATATTTTGCTTAGTTATCCTACCTATCCGATCTGTTATCACGAGATAAACTTTGATTATCCTCAGCTTTCTAAAACTCTGATTGTGAGCATTGATTTCAGTGTTGTCAAGACACTAGAAGATCTCTATATTTACCATTCTTCGTGTTTTCACTGTCATTCGGCCACCCGTAATATTTATTTGAGTAATCTGAGTAGGCAGGACACAGATATTTTAGGTTCTTTTACGTTCACTCGCTTAGACCAATGGGGACAAAGGCTCTAGCACAGACAGTGTTTGAGGAATCCGATCACACATTTTGCTACACAGAATTGTTGTTGAATAGAACAGAGTAAACGAATAAGAAGACGAACAACCGCCGTGACTGAATCTCTTATTGGTAGGCCTTTCACGAAAAAAAAACGAGTGTTGTCTGTGCTAGTGTATCGGTGACCGCTGCTATGCGAGGGATATACTCATTAGGAAGACATAATAAATTACACCGAATGGTTCAGCGTAGCCGGATCAATCGAAGTTCCTCAGGAAAAATGCCTTTCGATTGTACAGGGATTTTACTTTCATTCTTGTTTCTCCAAAATTTGGCAGTGGCACAAAATCACCGTGAGTTTTAATCGAGTCATCCTAGGGGCAAGCACCAGTGAACAATAAGTGTCTATTTACTTTGATGGGTTCACCTTTCGCGGTGTTTTCAAAAAATACATGCATTCATTGTCCTCAAATGTGGAGAAGTATGTAGGTGATAAATTGAACTGGAAGTGGTCATAACACCATTTTCAGATTCATTTGGGGTTTACTGGGAATACAATGTAATCCTAGCACAATATCGCTTTTGTGTTACGTGTCACTTCAAGACTCCCTTGCATTGAAAATTGCGTCAAACGAAGCGTGGGAGGTCTTTGTTGACGAACGTAATAAGCGAGGATTCAGCGGACCCTCTGATAAACATCAATTTTTCTTCACAGGAGTATATTTCATCATGTCGGTCATGCACAAAGAGAACGTGATATCGTTGGAAATACATGGATGGCATATTTGCTGAATCCACCGAAGGGTAAACATGCATATGAAGACATCATGTTTTAGAATTAACAGCGGAAGTAGTAATACTCACCCATGTGTGACACCGTTTTGGTGCTTAGACGCTATGCGGCTCGGTGGACTTACAGGGTCTGTGGTTCCGTCAGGTTACCCAAGCCTGGACAGGATTAGTCAGTATACTGTGGTTTGCTTTGGGCCACGGAAATTCCGGGTAGTAGATTCGCGCCTTCATCTCTGAACTAGCTCAGTCATATCTGTTGGAATACAGACTATGACATGATAGGTTCAACATCTGAGACACCTGACAAACGGACTTCGGTATTCCCTCTCGCTGTTTGTTCGACCCCCAATAATTCATATGATATTTGTTTGTTTGTGTAGATTTGTGGGAGCCGATGTGTCCTGGAAATGCTGCTTCTTCATATTAGCTGGAGCTTACCAAGCGAAATCCGGGTGGGCTTCAGCAACAGAGTGGAGAACTTAATTTGACGGGGAGTATGTAAGCTGTCTGAATTTTTCCGTTTTGCGCGAGTTCGAGGAAGGTAAAACTAGCGAATTATAGCCGGTATGGATAAGTCCAATGGATTTCTCTATCTGTTATGCATTTAGGGGTTAGACGGAAAACGTATACTCTGTTCTGAAATGTCAAAGAAATCATTGACTGGTTTGATTGAGGTATACTTCAACCAAGAAAACATGCATACCTTACTTGACTGTGATAGACTTAACAAAAGGTTTCCGTAATTTAGAGTAATAATACCTGGGATACCATATTAAGCGGTTGTCGACGTGTATATTGTGTCGTTTATGCAAACGTAGGACGTGACACCAGAATCTTCGCAAACATGTACCAACCTAGTTTGTCCGATATGGAAATACCGCACTTAAAAGGCTATTTGCTTTGCATGATTGCCAACCTCTATGGTTTTGTTGAATAAAGCCGGATACCAAGGCTTCATCATGCTATTTGCTATTACTTTAGTGTCGGAACTGGACACACTGTTTGCACAATACACGCCACTGGGTAAGTTATTACATGGTGCCACAGATCTTTTGTATCATCCAATTCCATATTAGGTGAACAAGAAAGCTTTGATTTGTCTGAATACGTCTTTAGTGAACGACAATTTTCATCCCTGATCTCGTTAAACTGCTCATGAGTCGCGTAACAAGTGTATTTAGTCACATTTGTAGCCTAAATCTGTTAAACTAATAAGGAGATGGTCCTTTCTGAAGTTTTCTGAAGCAACCACATATTCAAGCGGTGAATGACCGGTTTAATTTCGTGAATGGTGGAGAAGAATTGGTCAAATGCAGTCCAGAATGCTTTTGAACTGGGGTCGAACGAAAGCGTTTTGAAGAATACGGCATTTTGTAGTGCGAGAATTCACAAGTGAAACTCAATATATAGTACCAAGGAGGCCAGATCATCACTTCAAAAATGTCAGCCTCACAGTAGCTCTGCTGTTGGCTAATTTCAGATAGTTTCTAGGTTTCACCGTTAGTCTCTTGACGGGCCGGATTACTCAGAAGCAAAATGGTGTTCTGAGGCTTTCTATGGGGGAAAAGTGTCGGTAGCTCAGGTAGCGTAGTTGGTCGTTGGCTTGTTTGCTGAGCTGGGCAATTTTATTTTTCTGAGGCTGCCTTGATCTCTATTTGTGCTATCTGATGGGAGTAACTTATAGGCGTTTTCGAATACAACAAGGAAGTAATCGCTAACGTCGAGGCAAGATGGCTTACACGCTGCCCGTTATGGTTGATTCCGATACCCCGTTTTTAGCACAGTGCTCAATGAAGTTTGCAGACGAGACAGAATTCTTTTTGTCCGTTTGAACTCACCGGTGCCCATTCAAACATTGCACAAGTGCTCGATATTTCACTACCGTTGGTATGCAAGTCGAATCAGCCAGACTGAATTTGACGTTTTTTATGAAACCAAATGTGTTTTCAACACATTATAGAGTCCTGACATTGCATTCCACTTTTCACATTTGATGCAACATTATTTGTTTTGAGAAACTAAACGAAATTAGAAGACATGTCATACGTATATATGCCAGATTTCAAGGGAATTATTTTCCCATCCGAATAAACACACGTCTTTATTCCTTAAACCTCAGCGGTGTCGTATGAAGCCGGATCGATAGAAGTTAGAAGGCAGCGTGATGAGATAGTGTCGCTTCAATCCGCACCAACTTCAAACGCCACAGCGACACCACATTCTCCTGAAGAGTACGGAATTCCGTGTGAACAGAATGCCACTTCGGAGCACGCATCAAAACCAACCGGACGAGGTGACCGGAATAATGCTCACCAATGTTTAGTATGTGGAAAAACATTTCAGTACCGTACGTTGTTAATGCGGCATCAGAAGTCTCACAACGATCATCATGATTTCCAATGTGACCTGTGTTCAAACGCTTACAAACACCCAGCGGATCTTCGTAGACACATGAAAGCAAAACATCCCAGTGAATTTACTGGACCCTACAGAGTATCGAGTGAACAAGTGCTAAAATCACTCAGGGCGGGCAACCCATGTTCGGAGTGTAACAAATCCTTCAGATCTTGGAAAGGTCTACGACGGCATCAGAAAATCATTCACGAGGGGCAAGATCGTTCAGTTTGTGAGGAATGCGGTAAAACTTTTTCTCAGAAAGACGGCTTACGAAAACACGTTCAGACTGTGCATAGCAAATTAGGTTGTTTCACTTGTGCACAATGCGGAAAATCGCTCAGTTCTTCATTCGCTTTAAGGAAGCACATCAATTCTATGCACGAATCTGTGCCGAAAGATGAATCTCTCTCGTGAGTCAACGGTATCATACTGGTTGAAAAATTTTCAACGCCAAAAACTTCAAATACAGCAATACACGAAATATCTTTTATTTTATTTTCTACTTCAGGATGTGGGCGCACGTCAACTTAGTAACGGACACCATCGGATTACTGGATACTAAATAATGATGTTGATTGGCTGCGATGAAAATCGAAGTGGTTTTACAAAGGCCTACATTCTGAAAGACTATTGTCTTATATTTACCCCGTGGAATCCCCAAAGTGAACATTCGTTCAGCGTCAGCAAATGCTAACGCTTCTTGTCTAAAATCTCCACATAGTAAAGCCTATTGGGATGCGTGAGAAATCTTTCCTCTTGTAGCGTGAATTCACCACGTGGTCTTCATCATCATCATCATCATCATCTTCTTCTTCATATCAGGAAAACCGCGTACTTGCTGTACTCTGGTGACAGCTTTCCACAGTTTCGTTCTCCCTTGGTTTGGGTTGAATAGCTCCGCGTTAGACGCCCTGGCTTATATAATTGATGCGTAAATACGAGAGTGTCAGTTGAATTTTCATTGAGAAGATCATGAGGGGAGGCAAGAGCTCGGATCCATGAACATCACTGAGGACGTGAATGGGTCGTGTCTGACAACGTCTTAAACTTACTCAAGTGAACGATTTCTCAATGCAATTGCCTTAGCTGCGACATTTCCGATGTTTCATCGGAATGCGATCAATGCAACACAGGAAAATAAGAAAACTTCCCAGTACATCTGCATTCGAACGAAATAAGATGTTGATTGTTTAAATAAGTCCTGTTAAAACAACATTTCCAAGGCTAGTGAAATCCCGGATTCAGAACACGAGCTCCTCTAACCGAATATAGTAAACCACAGTCTTACCCAACGACCAAAAACAATAATTTATTGGTGGTGTAGGGCAATCGGTGAATTTTCGATGAAGAAACTAATCGTCCGATCCTGGATTTCTGACCACGTGATAACGTGCTGGTTTTGATCTCCAGTGTCGATCAGTCAGGTTTACGGTTACAGGTAGTGTGAATTGTTACTTCTTCTGAAGCACGCATATGTTGCTGATTGGGTGAGGAGATTTGACAATAATCTGAGGAACAGGGTACTGAATGGGGAGTGTACAGTCGGCTATTTTGGCCCTCTGCAAATCAGATGCATCTGTACAGAAAATTAAAATAAGCCAAAAATTAACTGAAGTTGTTTGGTTTTCGTATTGTTAACCTAAGGAAAAACGCTGGATGGATTTTACGTCCAACGGCAACGAAAACAGTATGAGAATACTAACGAACAGGGCGTTGGGACGTAAAATGAAATTGAACCTGAGAATTTCGAGAGCCTTCAGACGTGCTTCTAGTATGAATAAGGCCTGAAGGGATTCACCGGCATTGGATGGATTCGGTGACCTAACTTGACTGTTTTTAAGTTTCCGTGACCCCACTACTACCCACTTAATACGCCGGACGAATTCAAGTTTCTCCTTTGCGCAGTGGTTCACAAGGTTTAGGCGATGATCGATCATTTTTCTGAACTTGAAGAAAGACTCACAATGTGTCATAATCTACTGGTCCCATCGAGGAATTCCTAAGAACTGATACCGCCTGCAAGGATGATTGAGTAAATTTCACAAAAGCAAGGTCAGTTGTGCTAAGTCTTAATCAATAATATGATTATTTATTCAACACATTAAAATATCTGTAAAGGGGGAGCTAGCTAATAGGCACGCCTGGAATGTGGGAATCAATCATGGGTAGTTCGGATTGTTTTCGGTTACGGCTGATGCGGGGTGCAGTTAACTTTCCTGGTGACATATAATCCCACTATCCACCGGCACCCTACTCTGATGATAGGACATCCCCGTTCGAACATATCTCAGACCTCTGGTCAACGCGATTTATAGGATAATGTTAGTTTACTATTTTTTATTATTGGTAGGATTTTAAACGATAAATAATGATTCATTCCGGTGTGGTGGAATACAAGACCGGAGTGATTAAAAAAATTCCATCTGATATTTGTGCCAATTAGATAACCACGATGAGGATTTTTTATGAATATTACTGGCAGACGTGACCTGTTAAACCTGTGCTGTGATGCCTAACCCAATCATTAGACATACAGAATTTAAAATTAGCGCAGACCTCAGAGAATATATATATATATATATATATATATATATATATATAT
>NW_008751941.1:475311-514693 GCF_000715545.1 Opisthorchis viverrini
ATATATATATATTCCTAATATGCTATCCAAGCTCATATGCGGAATATCCAGGCGGTGAAAGGGTGGATGAAAAATACGCTGTTCCAACTAGTCCTCTGTGGACATAGAAACGCTACTTGGAAATTTTCCGACAAATACTTTCAAGAGATGCATCTGACGCGCAAACAGCTTAATTGGTATGATTTTTCGTGGCGTATAATGCGTATACCTCGAAAACGGAGAACGCAGACAAAATCACGACTGCTGTTTCAATGGGAAGAATGAAGCTAATGGTGCATAACGTGTAGTATGTAATCTTTCCGTTGAAAAGTTTCGCACTAGCAGTGAACTGTTTTATTGCCGATCAGCAGCAAGACGGACTGTTTCCATATGTTCTATTGTTGCATAAATTGAACTGGTTTTTCAACAATTCCACAGTGTAAGAACAATTAAATTTCTACGATTATCATTGCAGCATTCGTTTTTTTATGAGTTGCAGGTGTTTGTTCGGTCAGCTGAGGCAGTCCAAAAATCTATGCTTGATAAAGAAAATTCAGAAGTGACTGAGGTGAAGTGCGAAATCTGTGAAAGCCAGGATGCGCTGTACTGGATCCGCGAGGATATTCGTGAATCACTGAGGGGGAGCAAAAAACGTAATATGTGGGCGCATGTGAGACACGGATGATATTCGATTGTTGAGATGTCATTGCGGGCACTCGAAACAGTAACACTCAACTGACTGATGCCAGGGATGAGGAACTTGACAACAATCTCGATACCTTACCGCCTCACACCGAGCTTCCGGCGAGTCCGGAACGGTACATAGGCAATTTTCGTCGTTAATGCTACGCACTGGTTTTTTTGGAGGTGTTTTTAATTGAGGCCAAATGTTTTTTCTCAGTCCCAAAGATAGTCAACTCGATCTTGAAGTCAAGTTTGAGAGTTCATATGATTAGCTACACGAGGTAGTAAATCCTGTGATCCAAGTTTGTAGCAAGTGAATTCGATGTTGGCCATTTCATGTCAACACCTCAGCTACAGTTTAAGACTGAAACAGCTTTTGATTAGGAAGACTAAGCTTTACCTTATAAAGCAAGTAAATGGGTCTGTCTTGGCGAATAAGCCTGATTGTATTAATAAGGGGAATGTTGTTGTTGCAGACGAATCCAAATTCAAGAAAATAAAACCTATTGCCCACGATCATCATTATCATTGACAGCATGATATAAGTGTTCAAAAGGGATGCATGGATGCCGTGTAAAAGCATAGTCCTCTCTGTCTTTAAACAACCTTAATCAACTCGCAGGTATTGATGCCAGTACTATTGGGGGTATTCAGCCTACTGGTACAAAATATCTTCGGCTGTAAGATCCCTCGAAACTGCCTATTTCCAAAATGCTGCAACGTATGAAGTTAATGACCCATTGTAGAAAACAGGTCTTGTTTTGCATAAATGGTCTTCCAAATCGTCGAATTTACTTGTGGGTAATGTTTCAATTTTAACACAATTGCTTTGCCAGGCCGAATCAATAGTTCATCCGGTTGGTCGAGCTTCAAAGCAGACGGAGAACTGATCGGTGAGGTGTCTTCCGACCGTCTTTTAAACAAATCACCTTGTCGGTTCGTGTGAATGACAAAATTTACAATGACTGGGTTGGGGAGAACTACCATAAGTTTGAGTTTAGTTTGGAGTCTTGCTCTTCCATCTCAGAACAACCTAGTCCTCCTCTCAAGGCTTGGTTCCCGAGTCAAAATTTCCAAGCTTTCCTAATCCATTATGTGTTCAGTGTCAAGCGCTGGAACCGCGTTACTAAGGTCTTAACTGTCCCTGATGATTCTCAGGGATTCTTAGTAGTCTGCCTGTGCGTCGTTTGTGAAAACATGCTGCTGCTGGTGATGATGTTGATGGTAAAGATAATGCTGATAATGTTGGTAACGATGATGATGAGGGTGATGTTGATTATAAAAGGAAATTGAAACAGGCATTGCATTTTCCGTGTAACGATAAGAGCGGTGTACGGGGTACGGCCACACGATCTCAACAATTTTTCATAGCATCCCTCGGCAACAAAGAGTTGAACGATATTGGTCCTCAAGCATCCGACGAGTGCTGTTCTAAAAACTAGGAACTTAGGGTCACTAAAAGAGATATCATTTCGTTTTCAGGCTCAGTTGCTTATATTGACCTTGAAATTTAGAAGGATTACACTGGTGGCTGACAGTGATTCCAGGTGAGTCGTATAACAGACTGAAGATACCTGATTCAAACAACAGAAATCTCACAGTTTGTGAGATTTGTGAAAATCGCAAGTTCAGAGGTAGTTCGGTTGTAGTCGCCAGACCGCCAGTGTCCGGCGACAAACGCACTGTTCGATACCGCACAATGGCTGTTAGAGTTACCTGACCGTTTAGCATAACTGATATTCAGCTGGTGGTTCCATAAGACAAATGCATCGGGGGATGTGTGAATTAGCTTAACCGCGCCATTCAGGAGGCCACTGGAAAAAATGCAAACATGATCCAGGGACTAGACGGTTGAAGGCTTCAGAACAACTGACATGGTTGGACAGATCATCCGAGCATTGGCAAAGGCTAGCAACTTGTCTAAATATTGGTGGCTCAGGTGAGCTGATTGGCTGTTTGTCAGGTGGCAGTTGTTCCGTACATTGAGCTTGACAAGTAGATTGAGAACGTTTCGTCACAATGCAAGGAGACGTCGTCAATGCTTGGTAAGTTGGGTGATTTCTCCAATGATGCACACTTTTGCTTAAATGGTGTCTAGGTCTTACTTAGTGTCCGCTAAGTGACTGGCTTCTTCGTTTTTTGGCACCTAAGTAAGCGTCACGTTTACAAGGAGCCCTGTTTGCTCAGCGTTATGTTTAGTGGGAAAAGCAAGCCTGCGAAAGCACAGTAGTGGGAGCACCAACTGGTAAAATCAGTCGGGCTGACAACGGCCGCCTCCATGGATATGTACCTCGACACTCGGTACATTAGCGGTTTCCCACACCGACAGTGGACGACAGTGCTGTGTCAAAGCAACTTATTTCCTTCATTAGGTAGCTGATAAATTTCAGGCTTCATCAAATATCAATTACGCATGATTGTGCCAACTGAGCTTGAATATTAGCGTACCCACAAGTAAGCCTACGCTGCCTTCTATAGCGGCACCGTGCATCTTTCACAAATCTTGCGTACACGATCTTGATCATACATTCATGTTAATAATGTAATATAACTCAGGGCGGCTGTGACTGAAAGCCAGTATTCAGCCGGATAAGTGGATTGTTGAGATTACCACGTATTTTCAGACTGAAGTTGGGGCGAATTATTATGTGTCCAAGGCTCAGGGATATGTAACCATCAATAAACTCGGTTCCTTGTAAGTTGATATATGACGTGTTAGCTGAACACTCCCTTCTTTCAAGGTCTCCGAGCAAAGTGAAAAGGATGAGGAAACTACCAACGTATGATGGCCGGCCATGAGGCTGAGTGGTGTAACTTGTCGAAATTCGATTGTTCAGAGCCTTGAAGTATAATCACTGAACTATAAATCTAAACGAGGATAGCATTCAAAAAACAAAATTTTGCTTACAGTAAAGCAGTGAAGAGCATGCAGTTTAAGTATATTTTAAAAGCATGTTCTCACCGAATTTATTCGGGAATTTTGTTAGGTTTTAAATGTTTGATTAGTTTCCCCTTCAGAACGCGTCGCTTCTCAATAGAGGGTAGCAATTTTCAACTTTCCGAACGCGAACAATTGATCACTGTTATCTGTCAAGCAAGTCCTTCTCGACTGTCGTTCTCATTACACCTGCAAGGAGGGAAATGGTGGTGGATACGTTCCCGTCTATACGAATTAGCTCCTTGTGCTTTCTGTCAAGTACAGACCATTGAGGATGATCGTCCCGGGGCACTAAGTACCTTCCACGGAATATCTGCTTAACCAAATCGGTTCCCGCTATCCTCATGTCTTTTGGTCTTCCAACGCTATGGAAATTGCACCTGCACTCGTCATCCTTAACCACTTCCAAACACCGTGCATTCACTTTAAAACCGAGTTGGTCTAATTCATGGGTTAACTAGCCTTTGTCTTATCGGAGCGTGCTGTTAGTGTGCTAGAGTCCTGAATGAAAATGGTTTACTGCACTGACAAGGATATGACTTCAAATATCCAAAAACCAATAGATCAAGTAAAGTGAGATCAGGTTCCCAGTTTCCTATTCGTGTTCGGTAATTTCTCAGGGTGGTTGCTGATCGTTATAACTGGAGTTTACAACGTTGGACGCTACCGAGATATCGCAAGATCTCTTCACGCCCACCTAATATTTCTTAATAAATATGAGTGCCCTCGTGTGTTTGAAGTATTCGGAATCCGACGACGCGAACGTAACATCCCACGCACACTTTTAATTCAGCGAAAACTGTATGATGAAGGTTCCAATTATTCTCAATTAAAAGGAGAGAACCCCAGGAGAAACCTTCAGCTAGGGATTTTGAACCCAAAATTTTGTTTGCAGCACTGAAATATCCTCTAATGAAGCCCAGTCAATGTTATTGTTAACATCCTGCAAATGGCACAGTAGGGGCTTGAATTTGAGGCGCTTCCATATTCACTCATCAGTAGACGATGAGTAGAAACTCCATCAGCTGAGGAACCGTTTGTTGATTCCTTTCTTCTACCTTTTATATTGTACAACGCGATTCCCCTTTTTTGTTATTTTGGTCTGTGCCTATACCACCCTTGTTGTTTTTGACCTGAACATAAACCGTTCTTTGACCTTGTCATCGGACGTGTCGTTTAAGTTCACACGTGGTTTCGTTAGTTTGTAAACACGTGGCTCCGCGTCGGCGTGGACTTTATGACCCGTTAGTGACCCGGCAGTTCCTAAGCCGGTGTATAGAAGCCGGCATAGTCCCACGATTTGAGGTTTGTAAAGCTTTATCATTTTATTATTGTACTTATAGTACCGCAATTGTAGATAAACCTCCACTTGAAAGAATTGGCTTTTGGGGTTTTGCGCGTAACTCGACGTGGTTCAACAGATTGCTGGAATCAATCTATACCGTTAGCCCTAGCTGATTTGTTTCGTTCGAAACTCGCGGTTGATTTGACTATCCGTCAAGTTTTTGAAGCAGTGTATTTGTGGCTACCCCGTCACCCACGTACTTGACCGTTTAGCCCACAAACCGCGTCACATTAAGGTGACTCATTGAACGTCGAATGTCTGCACTGTCTAGTGAGCGTTACAACTACTCATGTGCTGACATGCCTACGCACATGCTAACGGACCTACGTACAGGGAAATCGAACACAGCACACAGGCTCGCTCGCTCGCATGTACGCACGGCGCAGGACGTCGACCACTCTCCACGAGTATACGGACAATTTTGAGGGTGGTTGCTGATCGTTATAACTGGAGTTTACAACGTTGGACGCTACCGAGATATCGCAAGATCTCTTCACGCCCACCTAATATTTCTTAATAAATATGAGTGCCCTCGTGTGTTTGAAGTATTCGGAATCCGACGACGCGAACGTAACATCCCACGCACACTTTTAATTCAGCGAAAACTGTATGATGAAGGTTCCAATTATTCTCAATTAAAAGGAGAGAACCCCAGGAGAAACCTTCAGCTAGGGATTTTGAACCCAAAATTTTGTTTGCAGCACTGAAATATCCTCTAATGAAGCCCAGTCAATGTTATTGTTAACATCCTGCAAATGGCACAGTAGGGGCTTGAATTTGAGGCGCTTCCATATTCACTCATCAGTAGACGATGAGTAGAAACTCCATCAGCTGAGGAACCGTTTGTTGATTCCTTTCTTCTACCTTTTATATTGTACAACGCGATTCCCCTTTTTTGTTATTTTGGTCTGTGCCTATACCACCCTTGTTGTTTTTTACCTGAACATAAACCGTTCTTTGACCTTGTCATCGGACGTGTCGTTTAAGTTCACACGTGGTTTCGTTAGTTTGTAAACACGTGGCTCCGCGTCGGCGTGGACTTTATGACCCGTTAGTGACCCGGCAGTTCCTAAGCCGGTGTATAGAAGCCGGCATAGTCCCACGATTTGAGGTTTGTAAAGCTTTATCATTTTATTATTGTACTTATAGTACCGCAATTGTAGATAAACCTCCACTTGAAAGAATTGGCTTTTGGGGTTTTGCGCGTAACTCGACGTGGTTCAACAGATTGCTGGAATCAATCTATACCGTTAGCCCTAGCTGATTTGTTTCGTTCGAAACTCGCGGTTGATTTGACTATCCGTCAAGTTTTTGAAGCAGTGTATTTGTGGCTACCCCGTCACCCACGTACTTGACCGTTTAGCCCACAAACCGCGTCACATTAAGGTGACTCATTGAACGTCGAATGTCTGCACTGTCTAGTGAGCGTTACAACTACTCATGTGCTGACATGCCTACGCACATGCTAACGGACCTACGTACAGGGAAATCGAACACAGCACACAGGCTCGCTCGCTCGCATGTACGCACGGCGCAGGACGTCGACCACTCTCCACGAGTATACGGACAATTTTGAGACACGTGTAGCAGCCATACTGCGGAGAAAACACCAAGGAACTCTCACAGACGATAAGCTCCTCTTTTGACTTTCTCCCATTGTGCATCGTATTTTTTTTATACGTATGGCATCCCACCATTGTCAACTCTACCAAAAACTCTTATTAGTGCATCTACCTTATGAATTGTATTATGGCCATCATCAACAGTGCATTAATATATTACAGTGACTAACTCTGGCGTGTCAGTTTGCCTCATTGCGGGGTGGGTCAAATCACCTGACCATTAGAGACCACTGGCAGAATTTATTAGGTCCACTTGATACGAACGTAGAAGGCGGAAGCAGTAAGCGGTAGATCGTTGTAGCATAAGAGCACAGTGGTTCTCGTGGGAGAAAACAGTGGAGGTTTTGCTATCCGATAATGAGCAGTACCAATGTAATCATTCAATCAACTTGCATCCAAATAAGGATACGCTATGGTGATCTCAACTGGTCGGGTGTTTGCAAATCTGAATCTGTCTGGAGTTTCGTGAGATTCGAACTGTTGATAAGTCCCAATAAAAACGAATCAGCCGCGAAATGCTTCTCGGTTTCCGTTGAGACTGGCCTCACCTACAAGACAAAATCTTCACCAAAGTATTCACGAATCTTCCCACTCCATCAATAAATATCTGTGTACTGTTATCAGATGAGATTGTGATTTGCTGCATTTGATTGGACGCAATCACGACCCGAATTCGAAAGTCCGCCGGTGTTAAAGATGACGCTTTTGAGTGGTTTCTTCTGAAGGATGGATAAATTATTTCTGTTCGAATACGGGTGAAAAATGACACGAAAACCTTTCGTACCTTCGGTGCTGCAGAGAATACCTTCCAAAGAATTATCAAAAGTTCCACAGTCAGGGCAATTTTACTCAAGAGTTGATCCAATGTGTAAGTTTCAGACCACTGATATCTGTCTGTAAGTTATCTGTCTGCAAGTTATCGCGAAATGGACTACGCAAAACATTTCTCACGCCAACTGCTAGGATTTAACAAATGGGGCACATTTTCATGCTGGAAGCGTCTAGCAAATGTTGAATGTTCAAATTGAGCGAATCACTTGGGTATAACTTTCGTCCGCATCTTGATGAAGGAAAAAAATACCGAGTATTATTTTGATTGAAGTTTTTGCCGTGGATGAGTTTCGATCAAGGATGTCACCTTTGGCTCACGAGAGAGACGCATCTTTAGGCTCAGATTTGTGAACAGACTTGATACGCCTTTTCAGAGAAAATGAAGAGCTGAGCGTTTTACCGCGTTCTGCGCAAATGAAACGATCCGATTTTCTGTGCACATTTCTGACGTGTATATATAGACAGTTTATCTGGAAGAAGGTTTTACCACATTCCTCACACACTGAACGCCTTGCTCCCTCGTGAACGACTCTCCGATGGTGCTGCAGAAGTTTCCATGATTTAAAGTATTTACTTCACTCAGAACATGGGTTTCCCGCCTCTTGTGATTTCTGTACTTGTTTGCTTGACGTTCTGTGTGTGTAACACAGACAGGAATGCGGAAATATAGGCATCGCGTACTATGCTAGGTATTTTCCTTACACGTAAAGCCAATATGAGTCATTTTTATTTGCACTGCAAATGTAAATATGGCTGCGCGTTATATTGCCACGTATTCTCACTCTAATGTATAGAAAAAATAATAAAGTTATAAATGCTTTCAGGGCAGAGGGATAGTTCAAACAACCTGACCAAAGATTCCATGGGCATTTCACAAAATCCTGCAGAAATTAGGCTGTATCTAGTCGACTCCAACTTGAGTTGCAAATGACCGTATGATCACTTCGAATTCAACTAATTGCCTACACAATTTTACAGACTTGAGGTAAAGGAACACAAGCAAATTTGGATACCGATTACTAAGTGTTAAATATTAAATAATGAAAGTTTTACGTTACTGGTTTCTGCCGGTGTGACGACTATCAAGGCTCACGGTGATTTTGTACTATTGTCATGTTTTGAAGACACAGGATCAAAAGTGGAAACCATCTCCAATTAAAAGACATCTTCCCTTCGGACGTATATCTTATCCGACTACGTTAATTCATTTAATGTAATTCAATGCGCTTTCTATATTCTTTCAAACAAGACCTTGGTAGTAAACCCGGAGTGATACAACTGTTTTTTCGTGCAAACGTCGCCAATGAGAGGAGCAAAAATATCACATGCTCCAAAACAGTTAAGGCAATTGGCTGTCTTCTCATTCGCTTACTTCGTACTGTTTAAGGGCAAACCTGTTTAGAGAGCGGTGAGATTAAAGTTCGCAAGCGTCATCCGTGTTTGAACATTTGATGCCATTAACGGCATCATGTGAGAGCAGGAGAACCAAATACGTAAGCATCCTGACTACGCACACTACTCAATTAAACATTGTATGCAGCCAAATAACAGTGACAACACGAAGAGTGGTAGATATGGAGATTTGCTAAAGATTTCTAAACAGCAATATCAATAATAAAGATAAAATTCTTAGAACTCTGATAAAAAAACAATGTTTATCCCTTGATTACAGATCGTACAGATAGGACTACTAAAAAATTGTCCTGTTGCGTCAGCATCACTTTCGCGCTGAGCACATCTAGAATAGAACGATTCGTTTATAACGCCGACACAAGCGCGTAAATTAGTTGCAAGGAATCAGGAAAATGCTGAGGATAGGTATAGCTCGTTGACCGGCGACGCAAAAAAAAGAATGTATTTAGCTCACAAGTGTATCGGGGATTTTAAACAGATGTCCTCGGTCGTGAAGACGTGAAACACTGATTTTTTGGGCATCTGTCTCTCAGTCGGTATACGCCATGTGATTTCCCCCCTATTTTTTAAAGAGCAACAATTTAATGTAGGTCGGGTTGATAACGCGTGATTCAGTTGCTCTCTAGATCATTCCAGTGCAAAGAGTGCAAAGCTTAAACTACCGTAATTTCATTGTTTGTCTTTAAATTGACATATGTTTTGACTGACTTCCTGGGTGCGCATCACACTCATTGTATCTAATTTTGACTTCATTGTGTGTTCCACTAAAATGCGAAGCATGCCTGATCTTTTGTAGACTCGATGCTCATAGTTCCAATTCATGAGTGAACATTCCTCAGCAGTTTGCCCCCATAATGCCCCACCAGATATATCTGACTTTCCCCATTTTCCATCATGTGTGTAGTGTCCGAGTATTCAAATTGGAGGCACTAGCCTACATTGAATTTTTCTTGAAATACTTCACCTGCTGTTCTCCAGAATCTGCCATGGATAAAATGTTAAGATGTAAATCAGTGCTATCGGTTTCACTATTTATTCTAACTCACGTGATTTGTTGTCGTTTACAAGTTGGCATTCGTCAGCGCAACCAACATTATCGTGTGTATTCGTGTAAGCAAACATACATTGGTTCATCTGAATTATTTCGAATCCTCGCAAGCTCATCACCACTCACAGAGACAAACGAAAATCTCGAACCACCTTTTGGCGCGCTGTTCGACATAGGTGTTGTAGCTCAGGGGGTACAGGTTACTTGACTCTAACCGCTAAAGATGCCAAAAACAAGGAACTCGACACCCATCTCAATAGTGTGAGACCGTGGACAGAGTTTCCAGAGATATATAACGCCCCATTTTCTTTGTTAACGCTGAACATCATCTTTCTGTAGCATCATCGGGAAGCCTGGAATTTAGTTTCCTCATTTACAAGAATATTCCGCACGACCAACTTGAGACTTTAGATGCTTGGTTATCCAAGGGTATAGCAACTGCTGTTGACGTAACTACATTCATATCACCAATAGCTCAGTCAAAACACCGATGGCTAAACGAATTCTCACAAAGGACTTCTCAAAAACCTGAAACGATCACGGCATAATTACAAAGTTTTATTGCCCAGATGAAGACTCAGGACTTATCCCGATGGTACATCTGCCCGTATTGATGAGGTGAAAATTTTTTTCTCAGGCAAATACCAATGGAACTACAAGAAAGCCTGGAAAGGCAAGACAGTTTTTGTTCAGAAACACGATTCAAAATATTCCGGAATTATTATTGCCACTACTTTTGTAGGTATTTGCTGTGCATTTACGAAAATTCTCAAGCTCTACTTTCTTCCGAAAGTGCTCAACCTCTTATGTTTTGTGCTTCCCTACATGACTTATGTGTATCATTAGAGCATTGCGGCATATGAGGTTACGACAACACACCAGCATGTGCATTTGGTTCATCAAAGCCAGTCAAAAAACAGATAAATTTGTCAGCACAAGATTATTTTCCATCATATCAAGTCACTGGATAACTAGAATAGGTTTGTGGTGCCTACTACTTTCAAGCGCAATATACTTGATGTATGAGTCTCCACACGGAAATTCCCGATGTCAAATAGGTGTGTTTTGATGGCAGGTCAATTTACTTGGGGATACACTGACCCGGATCATCCTGGGTTGTTCATTTGAACTTGGGAGCAAAGATTCATAAATTCACTTGCTTGTGTAGACTTAATCGAACCTGGGGCAGATCGATGTTAGGATTGTCGTCTACAGGACAGAAAACCCACAGCAAAGTGATGATTTTTCAATGAAGTCATAAAAAGTTGCGACATACAGGTGCGATTATACACGGAGTCTGACTAAGTTGCAACTTTATGTGAGGGAAACGTAGTATGCATAACTTTGTTTTTTATATACGAGTTGCTAGTCTGTCGAGCAGTTTTCAGCAGCATTAGGTTTAGTATGCTCGAACTAGGCGGTGCGTTGTTTCGAATATTGTGCCAACAGAAATATCAGCTGAGCAATATGAAAAGTACCACTACCGAGAAATTCCGTGTGGGTTCAACATAATCCCCGCTACTACTACGCAGAGTCGCATTTCTTTTCTATCTCTTCAATATACTGTCATATACAACATGAAAGGCAAAGAATTTCTTGATGTACTAATTTGTTACGTGTGAAAAGTTTTTCCAGTGTGAAGCAGCCGCTGATTCCGCTGCCAATTAGGAAAGCCACATACATACGCTGATTAGTAATCTGCTTAGTTAAAGGTGCAAGTAATATTCAACTTGGTAGTTTATCTATGTGGATCTTTAACAAGGAATACTAAATCACATTCCAAGGGATATTTTTACTATTTTATAAGGTGTATAACACCAAAGGAAGAGCGATCTGGTTACCACGCCATTACATGAATTTAGTTCGGAGGTTCTCTGTGAGTGTTGTTTTCTAAAAGGATGCATTATTTATGAAACAATTGCGTAAAATTCGGTTTATATGGAAAATATAAATCCGATGAAAAATTCCCAACTTTATATGCCCAGTGAGGCCTGAGGATACGGAAATCAAGTTGTGGGATTTCGAATTGACTTCAGAAACATTAGCGAAGTTATGTATCGTCCAGATACTATATCGAAATACGGAATGTTGTACCACCTAAAATATGGGTCGAATTTTGTCTGCCACATCCAGATGTAGCATATGATTGACATAATATTCAAAACGGATTAAGCCTAATCCCATCAGGCCTAATCACTACGATAAGTCACCTTCTCCAATCTATATATATTCTCGTAAATTTAAAAACGAAAGGATTTCACGCCTAAATTATTAAACCTTGGATATTTTCTAATAAGCTGACCCACATATATGCGTCCATTAGTTGTTCCTTTAGTTCACTGTGTGGATTGTATCGAACACTGTGGATTAATCAAAGAGTAAATTAAAAGGCGTACCATTCACATTATTCGAGCATGAAAATTTTCAGCCCTTCAGATGTGATACTAAGGTACGTGCACTGCGCCACGCTGGAATGGTGGTAACATGTTCACAACAGATTCCAGATTTTTAGAGTTGAAATCCCTGCACGGCCATCACGGTTAACTGTAGGGCAACGACGCCCGAATCACCTGACTTCAATTCCCGATGTAGGCTCATCAGACAAATTTAGCGTGATGAAAACGACTGTTTAGATTGTAAGATAATTCGTACAACCATGTGAACTATGGCAAAATGAAACGAAATAACAAGCAATAGTTCCAACAACAGGTGTGTCAAAAGCAACTCGGATCTCACTTGCGAGCTGCATTACCCGAGTAACAACACATCTGCCCGACAGTGCGTGCATCGGTTGTGATATTTAGTTCGCCTGTATGAGTTAGTTGGTGCTATAGCATTTGGGATTATAGCCTCAGTGAGCATCTTCTTTTCAGTTTCAGGTGGCATAGCTCGAAAAATATTCAATCGTGAGCGAAATACACTAGTCATTAGGTCAAAGCGTTTAAACTGATTATCACCCCAGCATTTTATCTCCACAGCGTAGTCGACACAGTTGAAGGATCAGCAACTTGATCCTTAAGCAGCATCGTACAAACTATCTAATCTGTACTGAAAAACTCAGTTTTTTCGTCACCGTTTAACGGATTTGATCGTGCTCATTCGTGTTGCTGTTGCTTTTCGCGGAACATTGGAGAATGCTCATATTTGCCAACCTCCGCGTTTTCACTGTGGTCCGGCCACTCGCACTCTTCAATTGGGTAATCTGAGTAAGCAGGGTTAACATAAATTTGGGTCTTCTACTTTCACTCACTGAGCCGAATAGGAACAGATCTACCGCTCCCGGCATCTGAGCACAACCTACTCTACACAGAACCGCTAGTAAACATAAGATAAACGGGTAAAAGGACAACCAATCCCCGTGAGTGCATCGGAACATGTGAATTAATTTCCTCATTGGCGGGATTTTTACGAAGAAACGAAACGTGCGTCTGCAAGTTCACCAGAAAGTTTTTGTATGAGTGGGACGTACGCATCCGAAAGCAGCAATAAACTCCACCGAATGGCTCAATGTAGCCGGACGAGACAAATATCCGTCGGAACGATGCCCTTTGATTGGAGATGGTTTCCGCTGTTGGCGTTGTGTCTTCAAAATTTGACAATGGCCCAAAATCACCGTGAGTTTTGAAAGATTCATCCTACCGGCAGAAGCCAGTGAGGTGTGAATTTTCATTAATTGATATTTAACCGTTTAGTAGCAAGTATCCAAACCTGTTTGTGGTCATTGGCTTCAAATCTGCAAGTGTGTACCTAGGTAAATGCCTTCAAATCAATCCTACTTTTAAATGCATACGCAAACGGGTCCCGCTGGTGACACAAACTGATCCCAGAAGAATCTCGCGTTTATGCCATGTGACGTCAAAGCTCTCACGTCTCGAACATCGTATCAAACAGAAAATAGAAATTGTGTGGCGTACATCCAGTTAACGGATTTAATCATCAGAATATTCGCCTGAGCCTCCAAGTAACACCAGTTAATGTTTCAAATGATTATACTCCATCATGTTTGCGTACAATATGATGTGGTTGGAATTTCGCGGACCGCGCTTATCCGTAAAGGGGCGAATACTGAATTGTCCCGTTCATTGTTCAGCTGTAACACCCTTCCTTGCCTTCCTGCCATTGCACTCGATGAGACCATGAGGGCTCAGAATGCGCACCCAAGCCTATACAGAAGTAGACAAGATGCAGAGGGTTCAGGTTCGAGCGACGTAGTTTCCGGGCAGTATACTCGCGCTTTATTCACTGAGCTATCCGGATCATATTTGTTGGAATACCGACTGTTGCCCTTACGCATTCTTCGTTTAAACGAAGTGATACAATGGGCCCTGTTACTTACTGCGCGTTCATCTTCCACTCTCCGATAATCATCTCTTTAACACCCATTCATGTTTGTAAGTATGTGGCCAGTCCATGGGTGCTTGCAGTGCAAGTTGCTTACATCCATTCAACGTAGAAAACAAATTCGGGATGGAGGAGACAAACAGAATGGGGGAGCCAAGATAACGGGGATTATGTGAGCTGTACTTACCTTGGTCTGTTATGTGCGGTTTTTGTATGATGTAGGCAGCGGATTGTAGGCAGAAACTAATCAAACCATAACTTGACTTCTTGCGTTTTACGCAGCAGTTTCTTGTAGGTGGGAATGAAAATACTTCCGGTAGGACCATACCAGACGAAGTTGTGTTTCATTCTTAAAGATGTTGGTTGTCGATTAGGTGGCTTTTGATCTGTTCACCGAGTTTGACACTTGGCTTGCAAAAGTTTCGTCACCATAAGAGGATCTATCATCAGTGCTTACTGATACGATGCCGCAACTAGGAGGGCGTTTGCTTCGTCTGGTTGCAGCCATGTATTATGTTCCATAATATCCAACGCAAATGCTTCTTCTTGCTATATGTCCTTACTTTAGTGTCTGGACTGGATGCGCTGTTTGTACAGTATGTGCCATTGAGTAAGTTGTTACATGTTGCTGAAAATCATAGTTATCACACTTGCTAAACGAGGGAGGTTTGGATGATAAATGCCTTGTTCTAAACACGATTAGTAATAGAGGATTTTTGTCTCGGATTTCTTCATTCTTACTAACTATTTTGTGACTTTGTACGTGTTGGTCGTTTGTCACGTGGCCGACCTGATTACTTCCATCGGACGGAGCAAAATCTGGATGACATTTTATCACACATATGCTTAGCGAACCGTCCGCCACCATGCTCGTTTCATAAGGTTGGTTATGCGAGTGGCGGGGTTATGTTTCCTTTTAAACAATGCTACCATAAAAGGATACACAGGAAAACAGTTGGGATGAGCTGAAATCATTAGCACTAGAACCCCGGCACGAACATCCATCCGAACAAGACCCAACACCAGTCACTCTCTCTGAGAAATATGATGAAGTTATTGTGTGGCAAAAATCAGTTACCATGAATGTACGTTTATTTACCTGCAAAGTGTCTAATAACTTAGTGAGTTAATCATTCAATTCTAAATTCTGTTGAAGATATCACGTATTCAAGCAGTGGACGCCTCGATTAGACATGTTATTTTTGAAGGCAACCACATAAACGTGAATGATGGGAAGAAAATCGCCATACACGGCGCAGAACGCGTTCGAAATGCAGTTGTATGGGTGGCAACTCTTGTTACTACCGTTGCTTAGCCAGCCAATTTCAGTCAGAAATATATAAACGTTTGCGAATGATCGTTCAGCAGCCCCTCAAAAAACATTTTAAACTGAAAATAAATCCCTAAACATTTGAGCGGAAGCATGTCACAGAGTCGCATTTCGGTCACAGGTCGTTGCATTCATCATCAGCATTGCATACGCTCGTTCATAGGAATTTCTGATTAGTGAAAAGAATTGGAATATTGCAGCAAACTGAGTTATTCATTGTTCTTTAGAACTGGATGGTTTTGTACCTTATTGTTGCGTTGAGCCATCGCGCACATATTTTAACAATTTCATTCAGAGAACTGAGCGGAAGTAGAAGTGATCGTACACCATTCAAACAACCTAGTTTATATACAGAGGTTTCCTCACAAGAATAACCGAAAATCTCCATGCTTTACACCTCAGTAGGTCTGAGTGAAGGCGGAACGGAGGAAACACAAAATGAACCTGAGGAAATTGTCACACGCCACTTTGTACGGGCATCAAATTCCACATTATCTCATCTCCCTGAAACCAGAGGAATGTCGTCTGAAAATTCTGCCACTTTGGAGCCCACATCAAAATCAACCGAGCGGGGCGGCCGGAATAGTGTTCATCGATGTCCAGTATGTGGGAAAACATTTCAGCACGAAGGAAAATTAAAGCAGCACCAGATATCCCACTCCGAGCACCGTGATTTCCAGTGTAACCTATGTTCAAATGCTTACAAATACCTATCAGATCTTCGTGCACACATGAGGAAAATACATTCAACTGAACTTGCGCGACGCCAAAGGACGTCAAGGGAACAAATGCAGGAATCATATGCACTGGGCAACCAATGTCCTGAATGTAATAAATTCTTCAAAAGTTGGAGGTGTCTACAGCAGCATCAACAATTAATCCACAAGGGAACAGGATGCTCAGTCTGTGAGGAATGCGGTAGAATGTTTACCCAAAAAAACAATCTATATAGTCATATCAGAACTGTACATAGAAAAATGGGTCGTTTCACTTGCACACAATGCGGGAAATCAGTAAGGAGCTCAATGGCACTGACGAGGCATACCACGTCTGTGCATAACATTGCACCGAGAGACAACTCGCTCTCGTGAGTCGGCGGTATTATACTGTTTGAAAATTTATCCACAACAAAGACTTAAAGTAAAATAGTACACGGTGGACTTTTTATTTCTGCATGAGAATGTGAGAGGACGTCGACGTATTGTGGGCTAATGTAGGTCGAATAATGGTATTGATGCGCTGCGGTGGAAGTCGAAGCAGTTTGACGAAGATATACCTAGTGACAGTTTTCTGAGAATATATTGCAAATGCGACCCTGGACCACGCCCTTTACCGAGGGTTGTTTTACGTTCTGTGCCCTTAGGCCATCGGCGTATCGAAGGCAGTATGTAACACAAACACACAGCGCAATAAACGCGGAATTCTGAATAGCTTATTCGAAACCATTTACGCGCGACAGATTTATTCATTCAAGTTGAACATCCATACCATCTCGGCATTTGCTAACCGCTTCTCACCTGGAAACGTGCACCATTTTGTAACGTCTAGTAGTAAGCGTGCGAAATTCTTTCTTCGTGTAGCGGGAAAAATCGCAGACAATCCCTAATGATGTGGTCTGAAACACATTGGTCTGATCAAAATCTGAATGAACCTGCACTGCCTAAGGCGTTTCCGAAATTTCAATAGAATTTCATCTATGCGACACCCTAAATTATGAACGCTTTGCATTTTATTTTGCTACCACAACTGCGTAGGAACAAAATGAGTTGGTGATTGCTCAAAGAAAATCATCCAAAGCGCCATTTCCAAAGAAAACGGGCACTCAGGTTTGGGGTGTGAGCGCCTAAAATCGAATGCAGCAAGTGACAATCTCAACCGCCAAAAACGGAAATAGTGGTTGATCGTATGGGGAGATTTGTGAGTTTTCGATTAAGATCTCGTCCCTTTAGTAAAACCCGTCTACCCTGAAATCCCGATAATTAATGAAAAGCTGTTTCATTCCTAACGGAGATCATCAACCGTGTTCGTCTGAAGCAACTCTGAACAAATTCAGACCCACACTCATTCGTAAGGACAAAATGTCCGCATAGAGGCTGCTGAGAAGCAGTTTACCTAGCCAACTGGATAGTAATTTCTGACTGTTAATTACTGAATATAGCGGCAAAACTGTGCGCGGTCGGAAGTTCTGAGTATTTGTGCTTAGACTTTCAGAGCTTTTCAGCTTATCCGAATTTAATTAGCAGCATCAGACACTACCACTGGTTTTATATATAATACGGCAACCACAAATTTACAATGGTATCCTAAGAAAACAAACGTGGCTAAATATTAGTACTCTCAAGTAATGATTAAACAACCGGTGGGCATTCTCCTCGTACCGTCGAAGAAAGGCTGTTCCCTGAAAAACTTCACCCATTGGGTCGCAAATATTGTCCCACGCACTACAAATAGTGGTTCGTAACGGTTTCTCATAAAAGACCAAAATACATATAACAACTATAACCAATGTTACTGATACGGTAGCTTTATTTAGGGATATTATTGAGCACCATTTAAATGATTCTATAACTACTGTGTGGAATAATAACATTACGGGTGCTATCTGAGGTCGAGAGAAAAATCTCCGTCCGATGGGAGAGTCGTGAGCAAGAAGTGGCCCGAGACTGGATTTGGATACCCTTTTCTGATGGCTTCCATGGGCCTCCTTTCTAATTTGTTTCGGCTGTGCGATTGATTTTATTACGGCAAATCTCCTTCCAAAAATTGATCATATTTGCCTTATTGATTTTGAACCTCTCCATTAGAATCCATAGTTATCAACTGGGGTCTGACTACTCCCATTAAGTAGAGTGAATCAGTTGGGTAAGCGGGTTTCTGACTTGAGAAGTACCAGTCCACACTGACCTTTGATCGGGATGATTTCGCTTGGCATCTGAAATATTGTTCCGTCCCATCAACATGTAGCTTCTTGAGATACTGAAACAAATAAATATCTCCGAGATGGATGGGCGGAATAAATATCCAACTGAGCTGGCGTAACAGGCGCCAGAAATACAGTGGCTATCGGAGAATGGTTGTATCTAGTTAAATGGGGGGTCAAGCCCACTGGACAACAAGGTCCTCCAGGAACCCCATCCTCAAAGGGTTGCGGCCACGGGGTCTTCATCCTTATCCTGGTCAAAGCACCAAATGAAAGGAAGAAGGCCTTCACCTCGGAGTTACTAGAAAATGCCAACTGACCCGTTAATGACCACTGAACATCTTACTTACAAAAACCGGATATTCATCTTCTCCTGGACCCGTCTTCTTGAACTTTCCTGGATATTCATTGACTCCAGTCATTCATCGCTCAAATCCAAGCAAATGTCACAAAGCGTCTCTACAAATTACGCAGAGCGAAATTCCACGAACAACACATACTACTCGCGTGCCTCCCCATCATTAGTATCACCGTTACACCAGTACGTTCGTAGAATAGTATCTTGAGCAACGGTTCATCTGAAACTATCATTTCGCGATTTTGTTTCTGTGGTTACTACATTTGTCACTGTACCTTGAGCCTCCGGTCACGTTCAGATTCGCTTGCATCCAACCATGCAAAATGAGGCAGAGCCGATTTTCAACAAGAACAAGTTCATTACTTCCTAACCAAATGACCCACTGTCTTACTTCCATTTCCATTACCCTGCCCCCTGAACAAGGAAGAATGAGTGGCAATATTACATGGGATTTTTTATCGTTTCAGTGCCAGCCTCCTACATCGAAAACCTGTTATTTTTTATCCATATCTTATATGACTTTGAGATAGTGTTATCTCCTTCAAAGCCAAGCTAATGACAGGTACTCAGTAGGACGTTATCCATAGATTCCAAATTGCAAACAAATTTCTGCGGATAACTTTATAAACAATACCCGCAAAAATAGCGGCATGAGACTTTGTGAAGAATTGGCATGTGACTGCGGTACAATGCTTGCAAATTTGTCTCACATGGTTCCGTCGTTGAGTGGCTCAAGCAGTCACGTTTAACAGGCGAATTTCGTGTCAATTGTGGTGAGGTGGAACATCCACAGGTCAATGTTCCACGCACTGCGGATTCGGGTAGTTACAACCATTTCTCGCATTCATTGTAATGCGTGAGTGCTAATCACGCACCCTGCTGGTACTCAAATGGAGTATGCACTCCATAAATGCAGTAGGATGCCGTTCTAGAGATACTTTGCACGAAGAAGTCGGTTAACCCCGTTCATGTAACAGATGCTGAATACTGATGAAAACTGATGAAGATCTCTGACATTTTACCATCTAATTTGACTGCGGTATTCAGCTGAAACTTTATGCTTCATTGAGTACTTAATCAACTTTTCTGTCAAACTTCGGGGAACCGGCTAAACAAACGCACTTCGAAAGCAAACATGCTGCGATTTACATGGCAATCTTTGAAGGATCATTAGCATATTATATACAACTTAGACAACACATGCAGCACAGTCGACCCGTAAAAATGATACAAGTTCCAGTTTCAAATTCTCTGGGATTTGGTCATGGAGAAGGACCTTGGAGGCCTGCTACATCGGTTTCCACGTATTAGGTTTGGTAGGCTTTTCCATATTCTTCTGTTTTCTTTCACAGATTCAGCTCACTTCCGCAATCTGTTGGGTGGCGAAGTCTCATCTTTTGCCATATCTCACAATCAACTATCGATACAAATTTTGTGCTACGGATTTGCCTTTATTCATTAAAATGCATAAAAGATAAATGATGACACAGGTGGTTTGGTAACTCAGTCTCATCTGAAAGATCGCGGTTCACAAAGGGCACATTTTCATCAGTTACTACTTGGGAGAATTTGCAGGGTCAACTGTGAAGCAATCCTAGGGATGCTGGTGGCCAGAATTTGAGATTATCTGGTATCTTGTCCCTGGAGACATTATTCAACGTTTGTAGATCCGTCAAAATGTGATATAAATTTAGCGAACCAGTACAACTAAAATTTCGTCCGTGTGATTTTACTGATTCTGTGGACAAGTCCCGTAGTACACAGCCGGGGCCTGAGCCCGAATCCGAGCTCTCAATAATGTATTGACCCACTTCACCTGGGCCGTGCAAACCACATGTGTGTTAGTTTCATTTTGAGAAAGTTTTTCATAGAGTATGCTTATGTGTGTCCACCAGCTGATGCCTGAGCCGGAACGCACTGTTGGTTTACCTATGTCCAATGGGGATATTCTGGGCTGTGCTGAATAATGCTGAATATACAGCATTAACCATTAACCAGCTCGTATCGCCCTTCACACAAGCAGGAACCCGGATTGTTTGATGATACCACCCTTACCAAAATGAAGAAAAATATTTTTTCGAAATGTGATTTATTATTCCTCGTTAAAATCCGCATAGACAAATTACTGAGTTGGAGAGTATCAGCACCACTAACTTAGCAGGTAACTAATGAGTGCATATATGTGGCGGCAAAACCAGCGGCTGCTTCTCACTACAAGAGAATTCCGACAGGTAATATTTTAGTGCATCGAAAATTCTTTGGTGTACTTGATGTTTATGATAACATATTGAAAGGAGAGAAAAGAAACGCGACTCATTGTGATAGTAACGGGGATTATTCTGAACCCAAACGGAATTTCTCGCCAGTGTTCTTCAACTGAGTGAGCTTCATACTGCTCAGCTGATATTTCCGCTGGTACAGTAAAAGAAATAACAACGCACTCTCTCGTCGGAGGATAAAATCCCTTATGCTGCTGAAACTCCCCGACAGACCACGATCTGTCCCGATCTTTTCAGGCTCATCGGACAGGTATAGTCTCCGAGTGTCCGTCGAGATTATTTTCACCATAGCATCAGACTGCACACATACGGCTGAACATAATGAAGTCTTTGAAGAAAAGGCCACTCACTGAGAATGATGCAGTTAGTTTTAACTAGGGTTGTGCTACTACCTGAAGAGGTGAAACATCCACTTTTCTTAGGAGCAAATATCTGAACACTGTGTCTACTGCAGTACTATTACGACCCCTTTGCATACCATCTGGAATATAATGGCAACTTGTATATATTAGCATCACACAAGGACAAATACATGCCGTCCGTATCGCTCATTGTAACCAGTTGCAAAAACCCATCCTAGTAGACACACGCTAACCGTCTTTCTAGTTTTGCTTCAAACTGGTGTACATTTTCAACGCAAATGCATCGCTCTGTTTGAGTCCCTTTGTCCTGTGGAGAAATCTGTCTTCGAGTAGTTCAAGGTCGTGTTAAATCTGGACGGCCATTAGAAAAGCTTGATGGATAATGACGGTCGTCTTTATGATGTGACATCATCAAGTGTTGGTTTGATTTAATTTTCTGGGCAATGATTCAGCAAATGTGTACATGATCTCATAGCGTGACCAGCGGTAAGTTATTGAAGGAGGTTCTACCGCAATTGGGAGATTGCGTCCGGTTGGCTCCTTGAACGTAACTGAGAAGCTATCTACATTGGAAGCTACTCAGATGAAGTTTGACTGTCCTGAGATTCTCCCATTGGAATATCATACCACCGGCAATGTACCACCGCTTGCTGGTGCACTTCAGTGATGTGATGCGAAAACCCGCTGCATTTCTAAAGTATACAGCACGCGACTGGCACAAAGTGGTCTTAATTTTGGAGTCAGTCTTGAGGAACCGAAAACCGATTATTATTTGTGTAGTTAATTGGCATTAAATTTTGCTTATTATCATGCCTAAAAACTAAGAGCAAAGCATTGTTGCACGACCACAAAAAACACAACATACAAATTCGTCTACCCCAATGGACTTGTGAATCGTACTTCCGTGCCGTGAACAATCCAGGATTGCCTAAATCTAAAAGTTGTCAAATGAACTGTACTGTTATCAGAGCACATCCATTTGTCATCAGATGTTTTAGTGCAAAAAACCATGATCCAAGTTCCTAGCGCTTGTCCAAAAATGGGCTGTCAGTCAGGAATGGGTTAATGAACGCAGCTGCGCACTGATAATATCTCCACGTATGGTGGCGAAACGTTTGCGAGCCAATAGCTAAGCTCAGCAAACAGATCAGCAGCCACCTTTTCAACATCTGATAATCTCACCCGAGCTACCAAAAATTCAACACACTACCACTACCGCATTTTGTGTTAAGCTCGAATAATTCATTGTCTGAGTTGTTTTGCGTCGCATCCAAGCATGCAGACGTAGCCTGTCTAGCGCAGCGCCATTGGATGCGGCCGCAGGTTTGGCATCACACATGGATAACAGAGCTGCGCATTGTATAAAAAATTGAGGTGCGCAACTCAGGAATGCATGTATTCTGGTTGATTTCGATCCTACAAAAATGTATGGTTGCACGAGCTACGTGAATTTTGTAAAATCCAGATGAATTTTCGGCGCAATAAGTGCGATTTAGTGCCACAGTCCTATTAGAGCTCCGTTTACACAGCGGTGTTTCGATTGGAATGGATGCATCGGTGGGCAGTCTATGACCTTGGAACACAGTATGAGAGCACCGACCAGTGAAGTCAGTCGAATTGGATTGTAACCCTGCCTTAAAATAATCATTACAAATTTTCCAAATGGATTTCAAACATGACTTCAATTTACAACCAACACCCAGGTCATGATATCAGGAAGCACCGTCAGAAATAAACCTTCCTGTGGGAATCTTCATTGGTCGTCAGCTTGTCATTGAGTGGTATTCCGTTCACATCACCCACGCGGGAACACGCTCGACTATCCCGATGTGGCATTGTGAGCGCGTCCGGTGTGCACCGGTTAGTTAGGTCAGTCTCTCAAGGTGCTGGCGTTTCCGATCCGAGCCACGAAAGGTACTGCTTAAAAGCCCTAGAGAAGAAAGGATGGCGAGCTCACAGCTCCCAGACTTTGATGTGAATGATCAATAATAAATCTCTTATCACGTTTCAGATCAGTAAAACAAGCTCCCTACATCTACAAACTATTGTGGACCACCAGGAGAGCTATTCGGGATGCGTGTAGTGCACTTCTAGCCTATTAGCTGGCCACGCAATCTAAAAGAACCTGAAAAATTTCGTCGTATTGCGGTCATTTATGGCACATGTCTAAAGGAGGCAAATGTTCGAAGACAAGATAATAAATGAGTCAAATTTTTTTTGAACAACACAAGTGAGCTTTAGCCCGTAATTCATCCACTGCATCGTCAAAGCGAAACACAAAGGGAGCATACAATTTCACGCATGCCGACTTGCACCATAGACAAACGTCTCCACATAAAACGGCAGTCCGAAGGTAGGATACTGCACATAACCATGCAAATGCTACACCTCATTGGTAACCGCACGACAGAGATATCACAGAGGTAGTCAATATCGAGTCAGTAGGAATTATCCAACAGCCCTCTCCACTGGTCTGATCTTTCTTGGCGTTGATCACACTGGCACAGTCCTCCAGATTCCATTTATTTCACTATGTTTATCTGAGCACCGATTTCAGTGCAGTCCGGTTTGTGCATCCGTTCGCAAATTCACGCGCTGTTGGCGGAGACTCATTAGAAAACACCTGAATAGGATCCTTCCTCAAATAGACTTCAAAAAGTTGGGATTCGGGCATTTAGAGAAACCCTATATGAAACAGTTGCTGACTCAGGGGTCAAAACGTCGTCAGCACAGCAAGCGATGTTAACGAACAATGAGTGAACAGTGATTGAAATCCACCGAACAGCTCCCAGCACGTTGACCCTGTTACTCGTCACCTAATTACTTACAGTCGCATGTTAGGTGAAGAGGAAGAATATGGCATTTGCACGAGGGACATCGGGTTCCCGTTCGACTTGTCGGAGGAAGATGTATGTGGGCGGAAACACCATAATGTGACATGCATCAGATGAGGCAATAGAACTGGGTCTGATTCCAAATGGAAGATATGACCCTGGAGACATACGTGAATAAACTTATTGTATCATGGAAAGACGGCTGGTACAGCCGAATGTGAAAAAAGCTCAGGACCATTGAACTAGTGCTGCGAAACTCACAATATGGAGTGCGTGAGCAGTGAATAATAGTAGGAAATCAGGCTAATTGATGCACCAACTGAAATTCTCACTCGATACCTTTGCACATTTTGTTGGAGGGATGAATGCAAAAATCGCTGGAACAATTACACAAAGCTGGAGACTCTACTGAAAACCCGGAGTACAGCCAGTATCTCTGCGCCTGTTTTCAATAAGGCAGTTTATATTCTTTTGGAGTTTTAATCTGATTATGAAGACAGCCACGGAAAATCTCTCTCCTAATGCTCTTGATAAAACACGTGAGATCCGCAGACAGCTTAACACGAGAATTGTCGTCCAATATATCCCCCTCCCTGCGAACAAAAAACTAGCCTCTGGTAGCTACCTTGTAATTAGAGTTCCCCAAGATAAGCTTATCCCCTAATTTAATGCACTCCAAGTGTCAACGCATCTGCATTCTTTAGGCTTGCTCTTGGAATTACAATAACGACAGTGTAGCTTCTAATACCGGAGGCTTTATATTTCACCATTTGGGCTGGATAAAGAAGTGTCCCGAATGAAAAGGTGCCCCCGTATTGACAAAATTCCTTAGTAAAATTATCGGAAATTGTTACATCAATTTTCATAAGAAAACTCGCGGCAATATTTTATTCTTTCTGTTTATTTATTCAATTGATCATGCGTCATAAACTTGGCATCATCAGAGTACACTGGTGTCCATTGGTGTACACCGTGTTATAACGCAAACGTGATACTCAACGGCAATTGTGTTCGTTTAAAGGAACACATGGTGTCAGCGACCGCATTTCGGTTTCTGAATATACTCGTAAGGAATTAAATCACAGTTCGTTTCTGAAACTATTCCGGTTACTATATACAACGGGCTTTGCGCGGGAATTGATGTCTATGAGACAAATATCCACAAGTACTCTCGAGTAGCTTGATCATTTCCTGATTTGTTCAATAAGCGCTCACAATTCACTCAGTTACACAAACCAATTGACCACGAATGATCAAGTACTAACACCAAAAGTGAGATCGTTCCAAACTCCTTAAGCCATCCCAATGTTAATCATTAGAAAATAAAACGTTTGTGTGTTCGCTCGTTTTGGGATTCGGCTACACTCATATTTTTCTACTTGGGAGAATTGAATGAATAAAATGTAGAACCCAATCAGAAAGAGATATTGCTTTTATGGTGACAGAGAACTAGAGGCTATAATACGGACACCATGCGAAGAACTGTTGTGTCCAAAATCACTCGGACAAAAGCCTTAACCTGCTGGAAAAAAATTGGATACCTCCGACAAAACAGGCGGGTGATGCATTATCTCCAGAGTAGATAAGGGTCTCTGACGTTTAGGTTAATTAGGAATTCTATATGACTAATGATTGTGTACAGCTTTACGGCACAGTTTCATACGGTCAAGTTTGTCAGTAATATGTTACAAAACTACTACCTACTCATCACAGAAATCACACGGACCAGTTATAAAAAAATCGACCTCTTAAGTAATGGTTTTATTGGATCAACCTTAGCATAACTGACCCTGAATTGGCAAAATCCCCTCAACCATCCTTGTAGGTAGTATCTGTTCTTGGGATTTCCTCAAAGGGAGCCAATGGGTCGTGGCAAAATATGAGCCCGTGTTCTTGGTCAGCTGGTTGTAATCCCGCTTACCAGCGGAGTACTTGTTTTTGCCATTCTTTCTTGGTGGATCGTATTCGGATCACCGAATCGATGGTACAAACGATACATATCACCAATTTCATTCCATACCGGTGAATGTCTTCGGGCACTATCCATACTGTAGGCGAAATGGAAGCCTGTGGTTGTGCAGACCTGGTATATACAAAATAGTTATTTAGTGGATAGGCGTCGGAATTTGTTCACCACACGATCTACACCAAGGGAAAGTCTGAGATTGACGGGGATATTTCGAATGTCACATTTATTGAACGACACTTTTAAGAGGCTGACACGTCGCAAGAATTAATGACACGAAATCTAGTGTTGTTTTTGTTGCTTTTGTGCGGAAAATACTCACCGTGTTTTAACTTACATTACTAATTCGAACCACAAACCATCTCACTTAACTTCTTGCCTTGTTTCATTTTCTATGCGCCCGCGTCAGATTTACACAACGGCCAAAATAGCCGATTGAACACTTCCAATACCGGACTCTGTTCCCAAGGTTATTCAAAAATCTCCTTACCCTACAAACAAACTATGCGCAGTTCACAGGATGCAACAATTCACACTACCAGCGAACCCTGAACCTGACAGATCGCCACTAGAGATCGCTGTCAGCATGTTATCAGGTAACTGAACGATTAGGTTTTCCATCGAAAATTCACCGCCAATAAAATATTGTTTTTTCTTTGTGGGGTGAAACTGTTGTTCACTGCATTCGGTTGTAGCGCTCACGACCTGAGTCTGAGAATCCATTAGCTTTAGAAATGTTGCTTCAATAGGGCCCATTTGAAGGATGACCAACTTATTTTGCTCGAATGCAGGTGGACGGAAAAATAGAATGATATTTTTCCCAGTTTCCTGTGTTGCATAGATTGCACTTCAATGGAATGTCGGAAATGCCGCAGCAAGATTGATTCTATCCAGAGATTGAATACTTGAGTAAGCTTCAGATGTTGTCAGATGCGACCCAATGTCTCTCCTTCCTCCTAGCCTTTGCCTTCAATGCTTGTTTTCCCTCCAAACCTCCCTATTGAAATGTCCACTGACACTCCCGTATTTGCGCATCAATTATATAAGTTACTTCCCCCAACTCAAGCCCTTAGAGCAAGATAATTCTAAAAATATAACCAAAGAAAAGCAAGCACGCAGTTTTACAGCTGATGTTAATGATGATCAAGGCCACGCGATGTAATTCATCGCGCACAATGCTACACAAGAAAAGATCTCTCATGCATTATACTAGACTTTACTATGTGAAGTGAAGTTTTAGACGAGAAGCGTTCTGCAGTTGCTAAGACGGTACGAATGTTCGATTTCAGCGGACGACTTTCTCGAGTGTTGCTTCGATCAACCTTCCCAGGATTGTGAATTTTTTTCATGCCTATATTGAACACCGTATTTGACGAACCAGTTGATTATTGGGAATCGCAAATAAACTTAGCATAGGATGTATGAAATCTCCGAGAATGTGGTTAATCTAGCATCGTAAAAAGAAGGTTTTCGACGTTTCTGTTTAAGATCGGACACTTCCCCAGAACAAGCCGGTTAAGACAGATAAAGAACGCTCTCAATATGTGTGCATCTGTCGAAGTAGTTCGATTTTTATCACCGCTAATCAATATCATTATTTAGTATCCAGTAGCCCAATAGTGTCTTGTTCTAAGTTGACGTTTGCCCACATCCTGATGTAGAAAGTGGAAAAAATGACTTCGCGTAATGCTGTATTTAAAGTCTTTGGCGTTGCGAATATTCCAACCAGTATCATACCGTTGACTCACGAGTGAGATTCATCTTTTGGAGCAGCTTCGTGCGAAGACTTGACGTGCCTTCTTAAAGCAAATGAACAGCTGAGCGATTTTCCGCATAGTGCGCAAGCGAAACGACCCAGTTTTTTATGCACACTTTTGAGGTGTTTCCGTAAATTGCTTTTTTCGGAGAACGTTTTACCACATTCTTCACAAACTGGACGAATTCCTCCTTTGTGAACGATTATCCGATGATGTCGCAGACTTCTCCAAGATTTGAAACATTTGCTACATTCCGAACATGGGTTGCCCGCCCCGAGGGATTTTTGCACTTGTTCACTCGATGCTCTGTAGGGTCCAGTAAATTCACCCGGGTGTCTTGCTTTCGTGTGTCTACGAAGATTCGCTTGGTATTTGTAAGTGTTTGAACACAGGTCACATTGGAAATCATGATGATCGTTGTGAGAAATATGATGCCGCATTAACCTCGTCATACACGAAAATGTTTTTCCACATACCGAACATTGGTGAGCGTAAATCCGGTCTGCTCGTTCGGTCGGATTTGACGCGTGCTCCGAAGTCACAGTCTGTTCACACGGAATCCCGTAGTCTTCAGGGGGATGTTGTGTCGTTGTGGCATTCGAAGCTTGTGCGAATTGAAGCGACACCATTCCATCACGCGGCCCTCTTGCATTTTCCAATCCGGCTTCATGCGATACTGCTGAGTTTTAAAGAATAAACTGTGGTTATTCGGAAGTAGAAATCGCTTACTATAAATCTGGCATACATGTGGGATTTCGTGATTTCTTTCAGTTTTTCGGAAAAATAATGTGCCATCAATTGTGAAAAGTGGTATGCGATGTCCGCAATTTATAATACATTGAAAACACACGTCAACATCCGTTTGGCTGATATCGTCTTTCTGACCAACGGTAGTCAAATACCGAACACTTTTGTAAAGTTGGATCGGGACCAATGAGTTCAATCTGACGTACTTCATGGAGCCTAAATCAGGGGGAAAATTTAGAAACCAATTCACTGTGGCGAAAACAGAATCAACCATAACGGGCAGCATGTAGGCCATTTTGCCTTGACGCTAGCGACCACTTCCTTGTTGTACTCAAAGACGCCTATACGTCACTCGCATCAGATAGCACAATTAGAGATCAGGGCAACCTAAGCACACCGTTTCGCTTTCTCAGTAATCCGGCCTGTCAACAGACTAACGGTTTACCGTAGAAACTATCTGAAATTTGCCAGTAGCAGAGCTATTTTGAGGCTGACATTTATGGAGTGATGATTTGGCTTCCATTGTTACCATATATTAAGATATAGTTCTGACTTCTCACACTACGAAGCGCCACACTCTTCAAGACACTTTATTATGATCGCATTTCAAACGCATTCTAGACTAAGTGCGTTTGACCACTTCCTGTCCACCATTCACAAAATTCAACCGGTCATTCACTGCCTGAATATGTGATCACTTTAGAAAGCTTCAGAAGTGGGCCATTTCCATATTTGTTCAACAGATTTAGGCTCGATCAAGCTATCTAATTTTTGCCATGGGATAACCCCAGCCCATTACTCAGAGACACTGAACCATGTTCATTCTTGTTCGCATTCAGGATCCTAGCATGGATTTTGTATTAATGATTTGAACGCATCCCCATGCTTTGTGCGTATGTCCCTTTGGATGCATGGTTGAACAGCCAACGCATATAATGCACTGCGTACCCAACCTTACGACACATACCTGGTGGCGTAGGGCCTGCTGAGCTTATGAATGGCAAAATGTCACCCGTATCTGATTTCTTCAGATGTGCGTAAATATATCTATTTCGCGACTCATGAGTAGTCTGACGAGATGGGAGATGAAAATACTCCGTCATTAAAAGCGTATTTGGACAAATCAAAGCATTATTGTTCACCAAAGGCAAAATGGCATGATACAAACGATTTCGGCACCATGTAATAACTTACTCAATGGCGTATAGTGTGCAAACAATGTGTCCAGTTCCGACACTAAAGTGATAACAAATAGCATCATGAAGCCTTGATATCCGGCTTTATTTACTAAAGCCCTAAAGGCTCACAATCAGACAAAGCAAATAGCCTTTTAAATGCGGTATTCACAAATCGGACAAACTAGGTTGGTGCATACAGGGTAGCCTGGTGTCACATCCTACCTCACTTAGTACGTTTGCGTAAACGGCACAGTATGCACGTCGACAAAGATTTAATATGATATCCCAGGTATTATGACCCTAAAACACGGTAAACGTTTGTTAAGTCCACCACAGTCAAGCAAGTTATGCATGCTTTTTTGGTTGAAGTATACGGGAATCAAACCAGCTAAAGATTTCTCAGGCATTCCATAGCAAATTAACTATTTTCCATCTAATCCCTAAACGCATATCAGGTAGAGAATTCCATTGAACTGAACCATCCCAGCTATAATTCGCTAGCGTAACCTTCCCCGAAGCCGCGCATAACGGAACAATTTAAAACGGCTTACATGCTCCCTGTCAACTTAACTTTCCCACTGTGTTCTTCAAGCCCACCCGTATTTCGCTTGTTGAGTTCGAACTAATGTGAAGAACTAGAATTTACAGCACATATCGGCTGCCCGTATGTCGTGTGGTTCGTGTTAACAGTCTGTATTCCAACAGATATGTTTGAGCTCACAGATTGAGGCGCAAATCTACTACCCGGGATGTCCGTGGCTCGAACCAAACCCCACTGATATCTCGGCTGCTCTTGTCCTTGGCTCTTGCCCGTTGGCTTCGGCAAGGCAACCTGACGGAATCACACCGCTCGTAATTCCATTGAGCTGCACACCGTCTAAGCACTGAAACGGTGTGACACCTGGGCGATTATTACTACTTCTGTTGTTAGTTCCAAAATATGGCGTTTTTATAATCATGTTTAACCCTCTACGGTTTCAGCAAATATACAGTCCGTGAATTTCCCACCGTATCACGTTCTTCTTGTACAAGAACGACATGATGAAATATAATCATTTGAAACTAAAAGTGGTGTATATCAGGCGCTCGGCTTAATTCACCGCTTTTTACATTCTTCCACAAACGTGCTGCACAAAGACCACTCACGCTTCGTTGACGCAATTTTCAAAACAAGGGAGTCTCGTCGTGACACACAACACACACGCGAGATTGTACTGTGATAATGTTATGTCCTCATTTCCAGTTCAGTTAATCACCTATACAATCTTCCACATTTGAGGACAATAAATGCATGTATTATTTTGTAAACGTACTGCGAAACGTGAACATGTCAAAGGAAATAAATACTGATGGTCCGCCAGTTAATTCCTCTAGGATAATTCGATTTAAACTCACAGTGATTTTGTGCCACTGCCGAATTTCGCAGAAACATCAGCGAAAGTAAAATCCATGTGCAATCAAAAGGTATTCTTCCCGAAGAAGTTCGATTGATCCGGCTACGCTGAACCATTCGGTGTAATTTACTACGTCCTGTCTACGAGTACATCACTCTCATATCTGTGGCCCCCGACAACACAACACTCGTTTTTTCATGAAAGGCCGGCCAATAAGAAATTCAGTCACGGCGATTGGCCGTCTTCTTAGTCGTTTACTATGTCCTATTCCAGAACACCTTTGTGTAGAGAACGGTGTGATTGGATTCCGCAAGCATTGCCATATAAGAGCCTTTGTTCCTATAGGCCCAAGTGAGTGAATGTAGAATAACCTGAAATATCTGTACCCTGCGTACTCAGAATACTCAAATAAATACTATGGGTGGTCGCATGACAGCGAAAATACGAAGAATGGTAAATTTGGGATTTTCTAGTGTTTTGCCAACACTAACTCGATGCTCACCATCAGAATTTTCGAACACTGAGGAAAATCAAAGTTTATCTCGTGATTACAGATAGGATAGGCTGACTAACTAAGCAAAGTGTGATCTGTTGTGTAAGCATCAAGTTTGTGTCGATGACACATAAATGATTGTATTCTACTTATTTTACTGACTAAACGGAACTCTCAAGTACAGAGTTTTCGTTCGTATAAAGAAGAGGGCATCGTGGAATTGAGAAGTAGTTCGCGGCCTTCGACGCAATTGCGTCTGATATCTTCAGCCACAAAGTAATGTTTTCGGTATCCATCTATCAACGGGTAAGCACAATGCGATTTCGTCTCCCATTATTTTGACATTCGTCATTCCGGTTGATAACGCCTCGTTTCGCTGTACTCGACGTCCACTCTAGTGCAAAGGATATACGGTGCGTCACTAACGTAATTGAATAGTTTATTTTCTAACCGATATCTGGCTAGATTTGTTCCTTGGTTGCTGCCACATGCTCACCGTATTTATATCCTAATTCATGGTGCGTTCCACTAAAACGTGAAGTGTATAAGTTTTGTTCCTGGCCCCGGGCAAACGATTCCCGTTCACCGGTGGAAGATTTCTCAGCGCAGTGTCCTTTACTTTACCGACAAACAAGCCCAACAACATCACTTTTAATCGTGTATGCTCTGAGAGAAGCCTCCAAAATAGCGAACCTGGCCTGCATTAACTCTTGCCGGAATTTCGTCGCTCCTATTTCGGATGACTGAAATGTTGGATAGATCCAACCAAAAGGATTTGGGAAAATTTCAGGCTGGTTGTCTGGCAATTCACAACTGATCATTTCGACGAAGTCCCCACTATTCAAAGATGCAGCAATGTACGCAGTTGACTCTGATGACGGGAGTGTTTACTAGTTTATTGCTCTCTCTATGTAAAAACTTTCAAACGATAAACAAGAATGTAGCATCGATTTTAACAAGTTCGCTTTTTGGATTTCCGAGAATTAAATGTGGAACAGGAACCATCGGTTCATTGGTCAGGAAACGCTAACCTCCATCTGCAAAATTCAATTCATTGGGATCGCGTTACCAAATCAACGGAACCGCTACTACATTATGTTGACTCTTATATGAGAAACGTATGGTGAATTTGATAACCGAGTTTATTTGCCTGAAAGTCGTTGTTACATGCCCCGATCCTCTTCCTACAAACACATGGCTGCATTGCGTTACCAGATTGAATATTTCGAAATCCATTTGCTCAAGTTTCCTAGTGGGTTGGAATGAATTCAGTAATACTTCTTTTTATATCTGCTGATTCGCCAATCTATTGTATCTGACTGCTGACTCCGACCCAGTGCCTAGTGCCGGAGAAAAAGACTCAGACACAACAGCTATAGTCCGAACAAGCGAGTGCGAAATTACAACGGCCTCAAGCTATTTATTAGAGGGCACTGTCTGCACTCGGTTCAATGCTGACTCAGACGGTCTTGTTCTGGTACGAATTTGTGACGCGCTGCGAATTGAGTGGCGTTGTCTGTCTGCTCAGCATCTAGAGTGTTGAGTTTCTCAGTAGCTTTCAGGCATTCAGTGGTTACTTCCAGGAATCTGACACTCCTTATACGTTTTACTAGACATGACACAGCAATTAGTAAATTGTTGGAAACAATCCGACTGTCAGTTTCGGTCTCCTCCTGGCACATCAGATAACCGCAGTCACCGGGTGCCCCTCAGCATTGTGCTCCAGGTCATAAACTGTATTCGGTTGCGACTTTAGTCATCTTTGCTAGAAGGCTCATCTGAATCCTGAGTAGATTCTTCCTTCATTCTGCTTTTCATCTTCTTGGATGTTAATGCTGTCCCATTTTTCCACTGGTGCGCTGTTCGTGATATTACAGTAAGATTTCGGACATAAAAAACTCATAAATCTGAAAGGGTGATCTAGACAGCCCACTACCAGCAATGAGCTTGACAGGTGATCTTTACGATAAATATACCGTTCGAAGTCCACTCAGCTGTAATTCTGTTGAGTCCGCCATGAACACGAGTGTACATGGCCAAATAGTATGGGTTTCATCATCCGTTCTGACTTATGTGATCCACTGTCTTTTCCTAATAGATATTCGTCAGATCAACCAGATGGCAACAAAGAACCACAGGTACAAATGAATGACTTCGAATTTTCCGGTCAGTCAACAAAAATTTATTCATTCGTGGTTGATCAGATGGCTGTTGATCTGTTCGCCGAGCTTGGCAATTGGCCTGCAAACGTTTCGCCACCATACGAGGAGACATCATCGGTGCGCGGTTGGTTAGGTACTTCTTCCTTGCCTGCGTGTGTTTATATAGCAGTCAAAGGCCATCTGTTATCTTCTGACGTGATTGGCTACCTGAAGTGTAACGAGTCTAGTGAATCTATTGTTCCGTTTGTGATCCTTGTTGCGTTGTAGTCTATGTTCCTTTGTGCTGATTGGTTATCCCAACGGCTTCTAATTTTAGTAACTTGTTCTCTCTGGCCTTGATTTGCATTGCGTTGTAATGGGATCGCCAATTTCAGGATTCATTGCCGAAGTCATAATGCAAAAGTTGGAACAAATTGTGTTGCGCGATATAAATCCCAAAATATGGATCCGTTACGGGGACGATACATTTGTGATCATCAAAAGGAGCGAACTGCAACGAGTGAGACAACTGTTAAACAACGTTTTCGACGACATCAAATTCACAACCGAGGAAGAAAACAACGGAAAACTGGCGTTCCTTGTCATTCTCATCACTAGATTGCCGAACGGACAACTGCAAACTGAGGTCTTTAGAAAGGCGACACATACGGACCAAATCCTCAGCTACCACAGCAACCATCCAAATTGCCACAAACGAAGCTGCATTCGGACACTTTTCAAGCGGATCAAGACACACTGCAGTACAACAGAATCCAAGATCAAGGAAGAAAAGCGCCTATATAAATTGTTTCAGAAAAATGGATACCCGAGGAATTTCATCTGGAGAACACTCAGGAAGCCAAATATGATCGATGTAACAGGACATACGGCAAGCAAACTAGTCACACTTACGTACATCAAGAACACCGCTGAAATGACGGCAGGGCTCCTACGACAGCACAATACAATCGTCGCCTACATGCCTCCGAATACTCTGCGGAGGACACTATCAAGACCAAAGGGGAAATTAGATCTAATGGCGAAGAACAATGTCATATACAGGATCCAGTGCAAGGACTGCAACAAACGGTACGTAGGACAAACTGGGAGGAAGCTCTCCGCCAGAATACATGAACACAAACTCGCCACTAAAAGACACGATCAATTCTCCCTTATCTCCGCACACAAAAACCAAGAAGGACACGAGCTCGACTGGAACGGCGTTCGAATAATGGTTCAAGCAAGAACAAAACGAGAATGCGAATTTATGGAGGCGTGGTACTCCACCGAAGAAGCCATCAACAAACACATCGAAATTGATCCCATCTACCAGCCACTAAGAGCGAGAGAACGCAAAAAACACAGAACTTAGAGCTGCAAAAGCGACCATACGAGGAACTCATACAAGAAGCAAGAAAGCGTCATTGAAACGGACACATCAACTGGATTGGAAGAGGCGCCCAATCAAAGCACCAAATAAACCGGCGGGCGCAGGGACACTAACCGCCACGGTGGAGGAAATAGGGCGGTACAAGCAACCAATCAAACTGGAGAATGGCAGACCACAACGCAACGCAAATCAAGGCCAAAGAGAACAAGTTACTAAAATTAGAAGCCGTTGGGATAACCAATCAGCACAAAGGAACATAGACTACAACGCAACAAGGATCACAAACGGAACAATAGATTCACTAGACTCGTTACACTTCAGGTAGCCAATCACGTCAGAAGATAACAGATGGCCTTTGACTGCTATATAAACACACGCAGGCAGGAAGAAGTACCCACCCAACCGCGCACCGATGATGTCTCCTCGTATGGTGGCGAAACGTTTGCAGGCCAATTGCCAAGCTCGGCGAACAGATCAACAGCCATCCGATCAACAACCAATAAACTCACCCGAGCTACCAATTTTTGACCACATTACCAAAATCTAGTTAGTATCAAATTGTGGACCACCATTTATTGATTGTGGGTGAGAACGTGGATGCAGTGTATACAATCACAACCACTGATTGTTCCACAAGTCTGCAACGGAAACGGCACTTTTTAAAATATTCGATAGTTGGCCAGGTTTCTGTTTGCTAGAAAACCTAAGTTGATTTCGAAATTTGTTATGCAGTTCCATTTCACAAGCTTGGATTCATGCCGCAGGAAAAGCCTGTACATCTGTGATCGAAAAACAGACAGAATCTCCTGGTATCTGCTGAATACTCAGGACCAGGCTAGCGACCCAAAACAACCTGGAGTTTTGCGGGTTAAAACCGAATTGTAACATGAAACCGTAAATAAGCTAACGTGATGCAAGACGTTCAACTTGGGCAACTGCACTCATTTGTATATCAAAAATAGATTCAAGTGAGACTCGCCCAAATTCCAGCGGAATCTCTAGCCTGTGACGATCTCTTATTGGGTTGAGTTAAAATAGAACAAAATTTTCAGCTTCACTCAACTGGCATTAGGTTTTGCTTATCATCATGCCCCAAATCTTCAAGCAAGGTATTGTTGCGCGACCAATAGACTTGTGAATCGTAGTTCCGAAGTGCACGTGAACAACCCAGCATTACCTAAATCCATTAGTTGTTAAATGAGTTGTGCTGTCATCAAAGCACATCCATTTGTCATCAGATGTTTTAATGTAAAAAACCATACTCCAAGTACGTGACGCTTGCCCGGAAATCAATAAATTGTAGAACCCAATCAGAAAGAGACATTGTAATCTACAGTGAGCGAAACCTCGAGACTATAATGCGGCCACCATGCGAAGAAATGTTCTGTCCGAAATCGCTCAGCATGTCAAACCTGAGTGAAGAGAGCCTCAACTCCTGGAAAAACCCTGAGAAAACAGATTTTCCCGACACAACAGGCAGGCTATGAATTACCTCCAAAGTAGATGACAATAAGGTTATTCTAGGATTCTATATGACTACTGAGTGTGTGCAGCATCACGGCACAGTTTCTTCCGGCCAAGCAGAATCGTTCAAACTTCCCAGAGTCATCCTAGTCTTTCTCATTAGAAGAGAAAGCGCTTCTGCGTTCGAGCGTTTTCGAATCCGGCCACACGCACGTTGCATTCCGCGCATTCTACTTGGAGAGGAGTGTATGAATGCCATGTAGAGTCCACTCAGAAAGAGACAATGCAGTCTGCAATGAGGGAAACCGCGAGACTATAATCCGGCCACCATGCTTCACAGCTTAGTACTGCTGTTGCACTATAACGGAATAAATTGCTTGTCTATAGTTCAAAATCCTTCTACTGACCAAAAACAAAAAAGTGGAAAATTGTCGCAAAAATCGCCAAGATCTGTGGTCAGAGATTTGTTACATCGAGAGCTAGGGGGATAATGGATATTAAGATTATATGCCACCATGAGATTTCAATGCGCACCGGGTCAGTCACAAAGAAGATAACCTTCCAAATCGCCTATGGTCAATCCTCACACTTCCAGGCATGCCAGTTCGGCTACCATCACTTCAAAAACATTGAATACGTTATCGTATTAATGGATAAAGCGTACCTTAAGCAGGCGCAAAACTTGCGAAATTTAATCAACCATTCGTGAATGTAGTATCCTTTCTTGAGGATTACCCAACGGAGCAAATGGGTCGCAGCAAAATCTGCGCGAGGTTAGAGGCAAGTGACGCCAAAATCATCGCACCCGTTTACGAGCAATGAAACCGCTGGTTGATGGCCCACACAATGTTGTGGTGGTTGTCTTTTTCATGTTAGGAGCATGGTTATGATTCTATGGTAGTCTTCTAAGCTAGCCTTCACAAAATTATATGAAGACGTGGATAAGAAGCTCAACCGACCACCGAAATGACCGAAATGATGAATTGATCAAATAATGCGCTAGTAAGCAAAACACGAAGGAAAACACATTTCCACACAAGAATCAGTTAGCAAGTTTCGACTCACCGTGAATGTTCAATTTGGGTGAGTGGATCCATCACTCATGCATTCCATTAAAATCCTGAGAATTCTGGTTTCAGTGCACCGAGTGTGTTACTGAGATCTATTAAGTTGGTACACCGGTTGATTGCAGGCCACAGTCTATTGTCTTAGCACAAGACTTACAAAAATCCCGGCAATGAATAATCCGGCGTCCTATCCGCAAGCTTTATTCCAATCTTTAACATTGGATATTGTATTGGAACCAGTCAGTCAAATTCCAAAGCACATTTCCAATGGACAAATAAACGACAATGAACGTGTTCAACTAATTCGATATTCATTACAACCAATGCACACCACTGATTAATATACGACGAACGAATATTATTGCTGTACACCCGCACCCTGATGTCGAAATGGAAAATTTACCGCGTGCAATTTTTGTTTGAAGTCTTCGGCGTAAACGTGTTTTCAGCAAGTAGGCTATCGTTGGTTCGCGAGATACACTCAAACTTTGACGCAGCTTTATGCACTTACTTGATATGCTCCTTCAGATAGCACGAATGCTTGAGCGATTTTCCCCACTTTGCACTTGTCCGTGCAAAGTACTCACATGTCTGTGTAGCTTATGTTTTTGGGAGAAGGACATAGCAAATTCCTCACAAACTGCGCCCCCTGCTCCCTTGTGAATTGATTGTAGACATTTTCAGGATTTGAAGCAATTCTTACATTCAGAACATCGATTACCCGCATCTTTTGACTCCTGCACTTGTTCCATCGATGTTTTCAAAGGTGGAGTAGATTCACTGGAATGTTTGGCCCTCATGTGTCCGCGGCGCCGCGCCTCATATTTGTAGGTTTTTGAACATAGGCTGCACTGGAAATCTCGATAATTCGAATGAGATTTCTGATGCCACATTAGGTTCAGATCTTCAGCTGCACAGACGAGCATATCTGTCTTACTGACATTACCTCACTAGCCAACAGTGGTAAGATTGCTTTGAACCCGGGCAAAATGAGTATGGGCACCCACGAGGTCGATGATGCGTAATGAGCTTCGTTGACCATTTAGGAGAAGTAGTCATGGGAGCTGCTGCAAAAATACTCCGTAAATAATGGATATCGCCATCATTCAGGAAGCATTCAACCAAACCTTTGCTCTTTACTAAACTTAGAGCAAAAGGATTAACTCAACCTACCCATTGGTGCGTAGTGTACAAACAGTGCATCCAGTTCCGGCACTAAAGTGGGGGATAATATCCTCACGAATATTTTGTTTGCGGTATATGGAGCCTGACAAAGAAAACAAGCAATCAGACGACTAAAATGCATTTTTAACTGCGACATTATTAAATCGGACAACTGCGTTGTCACAGCAGGAAACCAGGGTTTCAGATACCCCAGCGGATATTCTGGAGAAGAATTGACAGTATTCTGGCCATAATATCCATGCTTTGAGCCAAGCCGTCCGCATCTCGACCTGAGTGGATCGCAGCCACCCCATAGCCATTGGGTAGCATTTTGGCT